>NC_137655.1:2837338-2857338 GCF_963422515.1 Blennius ocellaris
ATTTTGTACGTTGTTTTGTGTCGTTTTGTTTTCCCTTTTGTTATCATTGCTGTTGTTCTTTTGCTTTTTGTATTTTTTTTTCCTTACCTGCTAGTTTATACTCTTACTAGTAAATGATGTTACTGTCTAGATAGAGCTGCTCAGGCTGGTTTAATCTATAAAATCATGTTACTGTCTAGATAGAGCTGCTCAGGCTGGTTTAATCTATAAAATCATGTTACTGTCTGGATAGAGCTGCTCAGGCTGGTTTAATCTAGAAAATCATGTTACTGTCTGGATAGAGCTGCTCAGGCTGGTTTAATCTAGAAAATCATGTTACTGTCTGGATAGAGCTGCTCAGGCTGGTTTAATCTAGAAAATCATGTTACTGTCTAGATAGAGCTGCTCAGGCTGGTTTAATCTATAAAATCATGTTACTGTCTAGATAGAGCTGCTCAGGCTGGTTTAATCTAGAAAATCATGTTACTGTCTGGATAGAGCTGCTCAGGCTGGTTTAATCTAGAAAATCATGTTACTGTCTGGATAGAGCTGCTCAGGCTGGTTTAATCTAGAAAATCATGTTACTGTCTAGATAGAGCTGCTCAGGCTGGTTTAATCTAGAAAATCACGTTACTGTCTAGATAGAGCTGCTCAGGCTGGTTTAATCTAGAAAATCATGCTACTGTCTTGATAGAGCTGCTCTGGCTGGTTTAATCTCATAACAGTTGGAAAATATTTGGATCAGTGTGATTACTTTAAGAAAAAAAAAAATCTATATCTATACACATGTAGCGCTAACAAGGGTATTGTATGTATCTCCCCACCCAATCTATCTCTTTGTCTTTCCTCTCCTCTATCTTCTCACCCCAACCGGTCAGCAGAATGCCGCCACCTCTGAGTCTGTTTTTTAAATTTAAAAAAAAGGGGAAAAAAAGTTATTGACACAGCACTAGTGAAGGCCCGGGTCCGAAAGGCACCGATATTAACTCTTGTATTTGTACAGGACGTGCAGTCGTTGGGTGTTTTTAGCCAGTGGTCGGCGGGCTGCTCCACACGGCGAGATACTATAAGGCCCGTTGACAAGACGCTGCTACCTGTCTCTGAAGGTTGAATCTCAGCTGCGAAACGTTAATCCCTCCGACTAATGCAACAACATGCGCGCGAGCCATCCTTCATCGCCGCGTCGGAGCGCATCAATAACTGTGACCGGCAGCCTGATAATGGCCCGGCGAAGGAACTTAATTCATGATCTGAGGCTGAAGCCTAAATGGATGCGGAGCAGCGGCGGCCAGGAATTTAATGCAGATCTCAGAGGCGAGGGGCGGCGGAGCCGTCGGCCCCCGCGGTTCCCCATCAACCAAACTTCACTCAACACTTGCACTAATTGACCGTTATGGATTTTCACGGCGGCGTGTCCCCGGACGACCCTCCTACCCGGCTGGACAGAACAACGTCCAGCCGTCTGTCGTCTGCCAGGCCTCCGGGGGGAAGAAGGGGAACGACCATCGTGTCACCGCTTCGTCGTTGTGCGGCCGTCCGGACGGCGTTTCTTTTTAAAAAACAGATTCCAGTGGCGAGACATTTGAAAACGTCGAAAAAAAAAAACGATGATGGTATCGCTCCACCCGATAACCCCGCGACCCTCTGTCTTCTTCTTCTTCTTCTTCGCTTGGGTTCAACGGCAGTTGGATTCGTGAAGTTGCACTACCGCCACCTGCTGGTTCCACCTTGTCCGTACCATTCCCACTGCTCGAAAGAAAGAAAGAAAGAAAGAAACCGGACAAAACGACCTCACGACGAGCGTCACTGGAGGCTGAGGTTTAGACATTTGGGGCCTCGTCTGGTGGACAGATGACCACGGGGGTTCTGATTAAGTTAAGAAAACTCGGGGGAACAAAAACGTGTCAGTGCTTAAATGAAGGCGAGACGACACCCGATAGTCAGCTCCTCTGTCGGACTTTCACGTGTGACGTTGGACTCGTTTTGTCTGGATGGAATTAAAAGTCAACGTCTATGGATTTTAACCAACTGAACCCCTGATCGTTCAGCCATTTGTCACGATTGAGCTCATCTCATCTCTCTTTGACCTTCGAAGTCGTTTCATTGCAAATAAAATGAAGGCGGTCTCTTCCCGGGTGGCGGATCGTCTCCTGGTTTACAGTTCCGCTGTATGAGCCAGTGACCCTGTGTCGTCAGGTCTCTGTCAATGCGTCTTCACCTCATGTTTCCAATCAACCAATGATCTTGTCCCTCTGTCGACCCGTCGTTACGACTTCCACCTGTGTCCACCCTCGTCCCTGTGGATTTAAACCCCTCTCCCCCCTCCTCCCTTGTGTCCACTGCGTTTCTTCGCGTTCCCTGGACGTTTCTTTAGTTTTATGGAACTCCGTGAGTCTGCGTTTGGGGTCCACCTCTAAATTCCCTGACAAGTGTCAGAACGAGTCCAGAGACTCAAGAGACCCAGAGACGCACTTCTTCTTTTCTATTATTTCTACTGTTGCACGAAAACACGCGGCACGTTATCAATAGAGCTCGGCTTGTGTCGCATCGAATTCAGTATTATTGAAATAAATACACTTGTAGCTATGGACACGGTGTGCGGTTGTGTATTTTGGTTGATTCTAAAAAAAAACACAAAAAAAACTGCAAGCAAAGACGGATTGATGAGGTGAAAAGAGATGGAGACTGAATGAATGGTGGAGAGTCGTGAAGGTTAGCTTCGGGAAATAATGTTTTCCGATGGCTGCACAAGCGTGTGTGTGTGTGTGTGTGTGTGTGTGTGCCGAATATTGGCACCAGTGTCACTTGGCGAGTGTTTGTGTGCATGACCAGGCATGAGAGCAGGAGCTCAGATGGAGCCTGAGAGGATTACTGGCTGACATGAACCTTCAAAGTCGGGGTCAGAGGTCGTGCGGCAGTCCCGGGACGGGCAGAGGACGGCGGAGGACGACGGCGTCGAGATGCTTTCGGTCTTATTAAAGTTTGTGCAGATTTTTCCGATGAGAACCGGTCCGGCCTCTGCGCTTACGGTTGTGTCTGGATGACCTTGTGAACACTGCGTCTTCCTGAATGCCTTAATTCCTCCATTTGCAATATTTCTACGATCATTTATGCATTTGTGTCGTGATACATTTTTATTATAGATGTACAGCTTATACGAGCTGAATTTTCAGACACATTCCACCTCAGATAAAATCTTTCTCGATGTTCGTCGGTCAGTCGAGACATGAGCCGCATTCACAATCTGCTGTGTCTGTATGCTCTGGACTGGCTCCGCCCACGCACACGCCATCTATGGGAAGAGGAGGAATTACTTCCTCTCATGGTGCCATGTGCCAGAGCAGAGCTACTCTAATTCTGTGAGGAGTCAAAGGGGGGAGGAGCCTACCTTGATTGTGATTGGCAACCCCCCCCGATGACACTATATAGGGTTTGATTTCTGATTGGCTGCTTGGAGCAACACACTTTTTAAAACCTGGAACAAGCAAGATGACAGATTTTCTTTATTTCTTGGGCGTCATTCCAGGTATGGGGACGATTATTACTGTTGGCAAACCTTCAGATGGGGAATTTTGCATAATATGGCCCCTTGAAGTAAACATGTGGAGTCCTGATCTACAAAAGGTTTTAAGATGTCAACAGAAACATGTGGACGGTGACTGAGCCCTGAAAAGCAACGACAATTGAGCCGAAATTGTCGGCTGGGTTTTTTTCTTAGAAGAAGCTTCCAGTCAAGCTTCATTCAACAAGAAGGGTTGAGACGGATTTAACCAGACTTTAACCTGCATCGAGTGACGGGAGAGAAAACAAACAGACAGATTCAGAAACTAACACGTCTGTGGTTGGCATGTAAAATAACGATTAAAAAATTAAATACCACAGACTGCGTCTTTCCAGAGTTAGTACGGTTCATAGCTTGGTTTACATTTTTGTCACGTTACTACAGACCAGGGGCGTCCAACTCCATCTAGTTCCAGGGTTGCTTATTGACCCATTTGGTTTTCAGCCAGAACGATAAAATGATCATAATAATTATCTTAGTTTAAGAGCAAAACATTTATTTAAAATTCCTATTAATGCATTTTTTTTTTAGACAATCTACATGACACTATATAGCCATTTGTGTCTTTTGAGCCGAAAGACACAAATGCCCGGAGTTCATGATTTATTTTGTCTGAAGGCTCTCCGGCTACCTTTATTTATCAACTTTACCGTTGGACTACGCTTTTATACGCGTCGCTATTTCTGTTTCTGAATCTTCTGTTGCTCTCCGTCGTTTCTCTTCCTGGTTTCACATTTCATTGTGTCACTGTGCAGAGCTGAGTAATAAAACAGTCGAAAAGAAAGAGGACCTCACGTATCTGTACGGCTGCTGCCGCGGCGTTCCTCTCCAGATGGAGCTGATCACCGTTAATCACTTGCATCGCCGTCCATCCAGCCGTCCTGCGCCGCTGCATCCAGCTTCGGCTTGTCGGCTGCTGGAAACAATCCCAGTAAACCCCCGGGAGACGCAAACATTCACACCTACAGGCAACGTGGGGTCACGAGTTCATCCCAAGCTCTCTTTTTTTTTCTTCTGATTGTGGTAAAAACAAAGACGGAGTACCTGGAGAATGGTGCGGTTGAGAAAACTGCTTCTTATTTTAAAGCGACGATCTCAAATAAATAACGGAGTTTTTGCAAGACGTCATTCATACAAAAGTGAAAATACACACAGCGTCAGTTAAATTCAGCTTGCAGGGACTTTGGCAGAGGTGCAAACTGGAAAGCTTTGCCACTTTCTCGGAAGGTTGTGTTTCTCATTTTTTTATTTTTTTTAATTTAAGGTAGTGCAGATAAACAATAGAAAACAGTAAATAATTCCAAAGATGTGTGAAAATGAACAATACATTCTATATACAAAAGTAATACAAACAAGTGCTGCCTCAAGTACTATTTACATAATGTGTGTGTGCGTGTGTGCGTGTGCGTGTGTGCTTGTATATGAAATACTAAGTAGAAATTTGTTATGTTTATGGAGGAAACAGAGGAGAAAGGAAATAGTTTGTAAAGTAACATAGAAATGAGCAAAAGAAAATTTTGTATAAATTGAATGAGTTTGTTTAGGAATCGAGGTTCTATTGTCATAAATCCAGGAAGTGTCGACTGAGATTCCGTAATAATAATATAGTCAGACAGCAGATCTTTCCAGTGACGTCTACTGATATTATGGTTTGATTTCCAGTTTGTGAGTGTGGTTGTCATGGCGATGGTTAGTGGTGATGTGTTTCTCATTTCAACTTAAACCTTTTATATGATTAAATATAATCAAAGAATTTCTAATTTGTTTTTTGTTTTTTCATTCTGACACTTTCAGAATTCTCAGAATCTTGCTAAAAGTGCCACGTAGCTCAACGTTTAGCACAATTTAGATGATTTTGAACGCTTATGCCAACGTCGTCTCCAGACGTAAGCGTTGGCGATTCATCTTTTGCGTGATCCATCCGTCCAACCCGACCTCCTCTTCCATCTTTCGTTTCTTCGGGTTACCGCTGCAGGAGTCGTCGGACTCCTATATTAATCAATATAAAGGCACTTTCAGATAAAAGTGTATCCGTGCTTTCTTATGTGGTGTGAATAAAGTGTTTCCTGGCAGGTGCAAGCGAGAGCTTTTATAAAAGTGATGGATTTCACTTCATCAGAGAGTGTGTGTGTGTGTGTGTGTGTGAGGAGTTGGTCCGGACGCGCCGACAACCAGGAATTTCCGACGTTCACATCGTCTTCCAGCACGAGTTCTCCAAACCGCCGCCACGTTCCGCCCTCGTCAGATCGACTGCACATCAAACGAGAGCGTTGCTTCCCCTCGGTCTCGCGGGGACGACCGTCCCTCCTCTGATGCTCTTCCAGGAGTCCGACGGCTCCACATGACGTTCTCATCATGTCGTCCCAATCAAATCTGCACTTTTTCTTTTTTTGTTTTTTTGTGTTTTCTTTTAATGAGCACTTTGTGACATCGTGGAACACTTAGAACCACAAAAGGGGGGGGGGGGGGGGGAACGCTTCGCCTGTCGTCAGCTATCTGGACATCACATTTGTCTCTCTAATCAACATTCGGGGGGGTGGGGGAGGGGGGGGCTAATGGACATTCCTCAGTTTCTGCAAGACTATCAAATAAGAGCGGCGGGAGGTTTTAATCTCACCGTTTACCCCGTAATACAATCAAGCCGTGACACGACGGCGGTAAATCAAAAACAAATGCCCGGGGAATCAAACTGTCCTGCGGCTCGGCGCTCTTCGCTTGGGGAAAGAGAGAGCAAGAAAGACAGAGCGATAGATCAAAAAGGAGAGGAAACAACCCCCCTCTCCTCCCCCCCCTTCAGTCAATCCGATGAGGGGGCTGATAAAAAAAGTCTTTTTTGGGGGGAATGGAATTCCACACCACCATGAAATAGGATTTTCTGCCCCGAATCAAGAAAACGCCGGAGCTCTGATCACCGTTTTCCCCTTTCTTTCCTTTTAATCTAATTTGAAGGTTTTAATGGGAGCAAGGAAACGATTTGGGGTTCCTGGATCTCGCCCGTCTCCCGTTGCCCGGGCGCCGCGAGACGTAACTGCGATCCCCGCGTTTCCGAGAAGGGCCGTTCCCCCCCCCTCCGCCCCCCTGCTGAGCCAAGCCGTGGTTTCTGCCCGCGAGGGTTGGGGCCCCTCCTGGCGGCTTCGCTAACGGACGCCCCGCTGGCTCGCCTCGCCACCACGACCACGACCGCGCAGGCCAGTAGGCAGCTGCACAGTGTGACGGGACGGGAGGAGGACGTCGGTGATAGAGGAGTTGGGAAAGCAGAGCGGCGCAGGGTCCGAGTCGGAGTTTGGAGACTCGGTCCGTCTCGCCAACTGACGGTCTCGTTCACGCTGCTGCGACTCCTCGTCCAGGCCAGGAGGTTAAAATCCTCCTCCTCTTCTTCCTCCTCCTTCCTCTTCACCGCCCTGCGACCTCCGTTCCTGGCCGTCCCGTACGTCGAATCCAGTAATGTCAACAAGGACTGCAATTACAGAGCGAAGGCGAGAACGCCCGGTTACCAACTTCCAGAGCCAACAGAGAGTGTCGGTTGGCGGCAGGCGCTGTATATCTTCATATATCTGAACTCAGACGAACCACATGAGGCTTCAAGCCCCTGACGTACACTTTCCCAATATCCATGGCGAAAGACCCCAAAACCAACAGCACCCTGACCACAGCCAGACATGACGGGGACGGTCCAAGCACCAGCGGGAAGGGGGGGGGGGTACCTGACTACGGTCGATTCAATTCAACTTTATTTATATAGCATTAAATACAACACAGTCGTTTCTAGGTGCTTTTTTTACAGGGAGAAACCCAACAAGTGTAAGCGGCAGCGGGAAGTAAACCTCTGCAGAACCAGGGTCAGAGGAGGCGGCGGCTTTCTGCCATTCTGGTTGAGATGAGGGGACAGAGGAGGGATAAGGATAGGACAGACAGGCAGATTGGGGGAGGGGCTCAAACCCTGGTTCGGGTAGGGATAGGGAAAGACCCTTTCTTGTCGCATTTCAAAGGTTTCCTCAGGTCAAATCTGTGAAGAGCTTGAAACGCCACAAGTTCAGGAAACGTCTACGTACTCTTGAAATACCGTATGGGGCAACCCCAAAATTCTGTCCTTTCCTTTGACAGAGTTGGACCGACTCACCCCAGAACATCATGTCATCCTATCTCGTCCTGCCTCGTTCTCCTCGTGGGCCGTTAGCGTTAGCCACGTCGCAGCCTGGTGTCTTGGCGCAGCTCTGGACAGCGTCTGATATAAAATGCAGCCGATTGTGGAGATAGCTCTGACGAAGGCTCAGAATCTCACCAGGGGAAGGGGTCCTGAATGTCCTCCTGTCATGTGACCACAGTCTGTGCTATGAGCTTGGATAGGAAGCAACATGGTCCTATCCTATTGTTAGCAACAAAGACTAACCAAGAGAGTGCCACCCTAACCCTAACCTAAATATTCTCGGTTTGCCTCACGGCTTTGCCTGAAGACACCGGCATGAGCTTGACGTCCGGGATTACGTTCTTTTTCCTGCATGCTGATGTACGCCGTACGGGTCGTCAGCGGAGAGCGACTTTGTTCGTTCGGATTTAACCGTCGTACCAAGTTTGATGAAGTTCGCAGAGTCGCAGACGTCAGAATCTGTAAGAAGCTTTGCTTGGCTGGTGTGACACAGGAAGGACCATCAGTCCTCCTGAGGGACGGCCCACGCTGAGCGTTAGCATGAGCTATTCATGGGCTAGTCATGAAAATCTACAGCAGGGGTGTCAAACATGAGGCCCGGGGGCCAGAAGCGGCCCGCCACAGGATCTAATCCGGTCCGCTGTGTGATTTTTTTTTTTTAAGTATAAATATGAAAACTGACAGAGGCTGATCTAAAAACACTAGATTGGCAGAAATGACATTGAAAACCGCCCTTGGTCAGAATTAATTAATGCAATCTGTGGGGGTCACATAGCGCAACACCTTTCACAATAAAGGTGTCCAATTTATGTGAAGTGATACTTTAGACACGTAAACTCAAAAGAAACTTCCAGATGATGACAAATTGTTTTAATCCTGAATAAAAATACGATATCCAGATACAGATATTGTGGTTGTTTTTGCAAATATAATATCTGGTTAACTTTAATATGTAAATTTCAGAATAGACTGGCAAATTCCTGCAGTTACAAAAGGATCAAAAGAAGGAAAGACTTTGACATTTGTCCATATCTGCAGTTTAACATGTTACGTTTGACTTGTTGGGCCTCCAGAGGTCAGATCAGGTTGATGTGGCTCCTCACCTGAAATGACTTTGACGCCCCTGACCTACAGCATAATCAGGCACCTTAAATTATTGTGGTTATTTTTTTGACTGAGGTCTTATTTCTCTTTATTTCTTAATTTTAATTTTTTTTTTAAGATTTCTTGTAATCCAGTTTGAACAGAGTTCAGAACTCAACATCCATCCGTCCATTTTCTATACCGCCGGACCCAGAAGAACGCAGGAAAACCAGGTAAACGCCACACAGAGACGTATTGAAGGACCTTTTAATCACCTAATAAACTTGTTGATAGACGGAGAGAAATAATCTAAACATGGATTCTACCCAAAACATTCTGGATGAGAATAAACAAGTCCAAAATCAGTTTCTGATCCTCCAAAAAAACAGTCAAAAGATGTAATAAAGGAAGGAGTGACATCAGGTAACGGCTGTACACGGAGCAGAAGTTAAAATAGCTCCACAAACGCGGAGAAACTCGGAAGTTGAGAGATCGCCGGTGCGCCGCTCACGTCCGCCCTTGGCAGGAGTCATTTGCTGGTAACCGTGGCGACCGTGGCGGCGCTCCAGGTAATGCTAATTGCTCCCATCCGTCTTCCTTAGCTCTGCTGCTAAAGCGCGTTAGCCGAGGCCTTGGAGCGAATCGCGCGGAGTGCGGGGTAGATAAATAAATAAGTGCTTGATTTAGAGGGTGAATCCTCCGCGGAGCTACACACACAAAAAAAACAAAAAAAAAAACATCGGATCCGCATTTCAAAATCCACCAGCAGCCCGGGGAGAGAGACTTCCTGTAAAAGCAGCAGAAAGCGTGTTTACTGTTCGTCGCATTATTATATTTATAGCTGCAGAGGATGTTGTTCTAATGTTAGAAACACTCATAACTCCTCCTTCAAAACAAGACTCTGGTTAAAACTCTCTCTGTACATTACTTCTCTATTAGGGGAGCGATGGCGCCACATACTCAGGTATTTATTGAGAGTATTACTCGGGGGAAGGAAGAGACCCTGTTGTTACAAATTGATGCTCCAACATTAGATGACTGGTACAAAAAACTATACATGACAATATATATTGTGGAAAGATCGACTTCCTCTATTAAGATATAGTCAGAGAAATTTCAGAGATGTTGGAAATTGTCAAAGTCTTTCCTTCTTTTGATCCTTTTGTAACTGCAGGAATTTGCCATTCTATTCTGAAATTTACATATTAAAGTTAATCAGATATTATATTTGCAAAAACAACCACAATATCTGTATCTAGATATCGTATTTTTATTCAGGATTAAAACAATTTGTCATCATCTGGAAATTGTTTTGAGTTTACGTGTCTAAAGTATCACTTCACATAAATTGGACACCTTTATTGTGAAAGGTGTTGCATCATGTGACCTCCACAGATTGCATTAATTAATTCTGACCGAGGGCGGTTTTGAATGTCATTTTTGACAATCTAGTGTTTTCAGATCAGCCTCTGTCAGTTTTCATATTTATACTTAAAAAAAACAAAAAACATTGCATGTTTGACACCCTAAAGGATTACCAATTAGATTTGTGTTTTGTATAAATTCTTAGAAATAGACGGGCGAAGTTAAAAGCCTTTTTGTTTTGTTTTATCTGTTTGCGTTCGCTTTTTGTTCAGACATGTATATACTTTGATTAGAAAATATGTGAAAGTGGTTGTTGGTGTTTCTGGACGTTCAACAGAAGTAGTTTCTTATCTTAGGTCTATATTGTTTCCGTTGAACAAAACATCATGAGCCGCTGCCGTCCTCCTGTTTCACTTCATTCATGTTTTATTCATTGACTCGGTCCTCCGGGACTGTGCCTTTACAAAGTTACGCATCTAAACTGTTTGTCGGTGATTAAAGACCTGATATCTGTCTCTTAATCTTTTAATATCTTCGAGCGGGCAACTTAGCAAACAGATCCACATGAGCTTTTTGGGTCTTCAGCTTGAAGACCAGGCCATGTGGTCCAGACATTATTTGTTTGTGTCTCCTTGAATTTTTAATTTTTTTTTTTTAATACCAAGCAGTAAAATGAAATCAGTGGAGGGTTAATGGAAACCAGATGAGCGACTCTGTGCTCACGGCTATCAAAGCTAAAGATTGTACCCGCTGCTTTCGCTCCGGACCTGCGACTACTTAGATGTTAAAAAAAAAAAATGTTTCAGGCACGAATTTGAAGGCGGAAGAGTCGGCGTTTTTCCCACGAAGCTCACAGAACCGCATGGAGCGGGTTCTACCGACACAAATCTGGAGGAGAAGGTACCGTCGGTATAAAGCTACCTGCGTTACAAACACAAGCAGAAAAAGTGGAGCGACGTCGGTAATGACAACTGGCCAGTAGGGGGCGCTAAGGCACGTAGGGGGTTCTGTCGTCAGCGTGTCAGGTTTAAAGGCCGAGTGAAATGTAAAACACTACTTTGCAAAAAACGATAGTAAGGTTCCTCCGACTCTGCCCCACCACTGTTGTCGCATAACAAAGTTATTTGAATTTTGAATCTCCAGCCGAGGAAGTCGGGGGAATCCTTCTTCTTCGTGGGCCATTGTGGGCGGAGCCTATGTGTGACGTCACGAGTTGTGCAGATCTCCATCTGTTGTGTTTATATCGGCTTGTTTCCCTCTTAAATATCCAAGTTTTTACAGTGTTTTGAAGTTATAGTCGGAGTTTTATGAGCCTTGATGAAAGATTGAGCCTGGAAGAGACCGAGAGAGGAGAAAAGGAGCACGGGCTAGCGGGAGTGGCTAGCCGTTAGCTCAAGCGGCTAGCCGCTAGCTCGGGTGGCTAGTAGACGATCAAGTAACACCTGGAGTCATCTTCGGTGATTCCACAGTCAGAAAAGCTCTTGGACATGTTGGATCCAGGAAGTCGGTCGTTCTGCCAAAAGTCAGGAGCCTCAAAGCCTCAAAGGTGAAAAGTGGCGGCTGCTGAGGCGAGGAGACGAGGACGAATGGAGGACGAAGCGTCTTCTGCTTCCTCAAACATGTTCCAGACGGGGTCACCGATGGCAGAACCACCTTCTGTGTCTTCTTCATCAATCACTGGGTTTGAAATGACGACGGTGATGAAATATGGTTAAATTCAGCCTCTTCGTGGTCAAAACTCTGATCCTCCATAATGTAAACACAACTTGGGCGTGTGCACAACTCGTGATGTCACTCTGTTATTGTCAGAAGCTCCGCCCAGCAGAGGAAATAGCGCCGTTTATCGGCTATTTTCTCGCAGGTTGCCGTGTTTTAACATTTTACCCTTCAGCCAGTTAGCAGGAAAAATGTCCCTAGAAGCGACACCAGAGTGTTTTGGAGGTGGAATCTTCATTTCACTAGGACTTTAATGCATCTGAGTTATTTTTGCTCTTCAATTGAACCGACACGTTGAAACTCGCCACTTTGTTAGCTTTTAATTTTGTGAATACAAATATGTACATAAATAAATGTGTCATCTGCACGTTTTCGTCAATTGTCTCCTCCTGGGTTCTCTCGGTACGTCTTGGCAGAACCTTCTGGGTCCCACAGTGGAAGAAACCCTCGGAAATCACTGATCTGGAACCAGCCAATCAAAGCTTTTAATTCTGACGTCTACCAGCCTCGATCTGATCCATCAACCTGTTTTAGGTTTTTTTTTTGTTTTTTTAACTAACATATTCAGAAAATGAAATTTACAATTTGATTAATGTTAAATCACAGCAGAGAGAGTTTTTTTTTCTTTTTCTTCTTTCGGTTTCTGAAGTCCCACTTCAGACAGCGTGAGGACAAATTGAATTGTTCTCCTTTAAAAAAAAAAAAAAAAAAAAAAAATCCACAATGTACTTGAAACTGATTGATGTGGTACAAGTATGTGGAGGAGGAAGAGCTCAATTAGTGTGTGTGTGTGTGTGTGTGTGTGTGTGTGTGTGTGTGTGTGTGTGTGTGTGTGTGTCAGGGGGACGGGGGTAAGAGTGTAATTGAGTTAAAGTCTCCCAGGCCAGAACTGAATTAAGAGCAAATTAGCATCCAAGTGCAGTGTGTGTGTGTGTGTGTGTGTGTGTGTGTGTGTGTGTGTGTGTGTGTGTGTGTGTGTGTGTGTGTGTGTGTGTGTGTGTGTGTGTGTGTGTGTGTGTGTGTGTGTGTGTGTTCCTTTGACTAGCCTGATCACGTTCACTCCCGTGTGTGTTGTGAGCATTCTGGGACTGAAAAAGAAAACGGTGAACAAAACTGCATGAAGGGAGTCTTCGCCTGCTAATCATGGCGATAGCATAGCATTAGCATTAGCATAGCAGTCCTTTGTTCACGTGAAAAAAAAAAAAAAAACACAAACCTCCACGCCACGCAGAAATGCAGCTTTAAAAAGAAATACGGGTCACTTGAAAATTAGATTTTACTCGTCTAGTTAGCGGTTAGCGGCTAAATTTAATGAATGAATGAATTAAACTTATTTTTTGAACATGAACATTAGAACATGCAGAAAATAAGAAAATGAAAAGTCTCGGCATGTTTAAAAAAACAGGGAGAAGGACGAAGCTAGCTTAACCCAAAAGTCCACCACAGTTCCCTCTGCGCATTGTTGTGTAACATCTGGTCGAATTCTCTTTATGAGATTCTTGAGCTCCCGACAAGTAGACGAGGAAAGTTTGGTAAAAAAAGTTAATTAGTGGGTTTCACTCGGACCTGGACACTTCAACTAAAACGGCCGGAAAAAAAAAAAAAAAGATTAACAAGATCAGCTTCAGGTCTGAGTTACATTCCTGTGTGTGTGTGTGTGTGTGTGTGTGTGTGTGTGTGTGTGTGTGTGTGTGTGTGTGTGTGTGTGTGTGTGTGTGTGTGTGTGTGTGTGTGTGTGTGTGTGTGTGTGTGTGTGTGTGTGTGTGTGTGTGTGACCCAGCTGTCCCTCACCAGGTGATCCAGGCGACACAAAGGCGGAGAGAAAGAGGCAGCAGCTCCTCAAGAAGGGCTTCACATTCACCTCTCTGCTCCTGGCAACCAGTGGAGGGGTCAACCAGGAGGAGAGGAGGAGGAGAGAGGATAGAAGATGAGAGGAGGAGGAGGATAGAAGAGAAGAGAGGAGGAGGAGAGAGGAGGAGGAGGAGAGGGAGGAGGAGGAGAGAGGAGGAGGATGAGAAGCGGAGGAGGAGGAGGAGAGGAGGAGGATGAGAAGAGGAGGAGGAGGAGGACGATAGGAGGAGAGGAGAGAGAAGAGAGGAGTAGGAGAGAGGAGGATAGCAGAGAGGAGGATAGGAGAGAGGAGGAAAGGAGGAGGAGGATAGGGGGAGAAGAGAGAGGAGGAGGAGGGCGATAGGACAAGCGGAGAGAGAAGAGAGAGGAGGAGAGAGGAGGGGGAGGAGAGAGGAGAGATGTGGAGGAGGAGGAGAAAGAAGAAGAGAGGAGGAGGAGAGAGAAGAAGAGAGGAGAGGAGGAGGAGGATAGGGAGAAGAGTGGAGAGAGAAAAGAAAAGAGGAGGAAGAGGAGGAGGAGACAAGACCCTACGATCCAGTAACCACACAACGTTAATTGATCAACATCTGATGTTTCATGTCGGTACATTTTGGACAAATAATTTATGTTCAACAAAAACATGAAGAATCTAAAACGCTTCATGTGAAAATATGTCGAATTTTCATTTTCGTCTCCAAAGTTCAAAAATACACTAACAGGCAGAAAACAAAGCAGTTTGCATGTGGGGCCACTGGTGGGCGCTGTTTATTTGTTGTTTGTGGTGAAATCAGACATGATGGAAGGAAACGCAGACGGTCGAGGGTCAATTCAATTCAACTTTATTTATACAGCAACACATACAACAGGTTCCTGGCTTGAGGGGACGGAGGACAGAGGACAGACGGGTTTTGGTTCCAGACCCTAGTTCAGGTATTGGCGAGGAAACTGACCCCCCCCAAAAAGTCTTCATCACCTTCCAGGACGCCGGTTTGACTCAGGAGGACAGAGTACGAGACACAACGTGGTCGTCCTCCACCGACAGTCGTCCCCGCGAAGAACCACGATAAAGAACCTTTGCGTCCGAGAGACCCAGTGAGGAACTCCGAAGCTCGAGGTAGAGATCTGGCAACCCGAGCTCTTCGTGGCACGTGGGGTTCCGGCACAAACCTCCCACGCTGCATTGTGCCAGGGAGCGCTTGATTCGTGTCCCCCGTGTCTCCTCCGGGGTGTCATTGTGCCCCCGGCCAGATGTTCGGAGCTACCCAGAAACCGCGGTGCAACGTGGAGCCGACGCTAAATTCCCCCCGCGTGGTACCGACTCTGATTTGCACTTGAATGGGGCGAGGCAGTTGGACTCAAGTGTGTGTAGCTGTGGGGGGTACTTAATAACCCCCCCCCAATACACTCTCACTTCTACAGACTGGCGTCGTGGGTTTTGGTTTTTGTCTGTTCGTCTGAATATCCCCGCCTCTCTGAGGACGTTTTCGACGGAACGAAAGGACTCGTGAAACTCGTCCGACCCAAACGGTTCACCAGTTTCCGATACGGCAGAGTTTTCAAGTAATATCTGATCATTGTTGTTGTGTTTTGGGAGTTTGTTTACATGATGTCGGTGCAAGAACACCATGGTAGTAACGGGTCCTTCTGCACGTGCTCAGTAGCTGGACAACGAGTGTCATCACTGTCGGTCCATAGTCTCCTGGGACCTGGGAGTTCTATATGATTATATAAATATATAATATAATTAAAATAAAATAAAAATTATAATTAAAATAAAAGTATAAATAATTAATAAAATTATACAATATATACATATATAATTAAAAAAATATTAAAACAGTTAAATTGCTAAATAATAATAATAAAAAAATAATAAAAAAATCAAACAAAAATAATAAGACAGGAGAAAAACACTGATTTTATAATTAATGGTGATTAATGAGGTTTTTTTGGGGGGATGTCACGAACTTTACGCTGACTCACCAGAAAGACGATGTTCGTCAAGGACAATGAACCGATGAGTCTGTTTTCTTTTAATCTCTCTGGTTCACTCCCTCCCTCCTCTCCCTCCTCTTCCTCCTCTTCCTCCTCTTCCTCCTCTCCCTTCGTCAACACGTGTCGCTCAGCTATTCTCATGAGTCTCACGGTCGGAGTGATGCTCAGAGCAACACGGAATCAAACCGTCAACTTTAAGACCGGGACACAATCCACTGCTCCACCGGAGCCACATCCTCTCTGCAATGTCTTTGAGGATTTTTTTTTTCTTCATTTTTTTATCATCATTACAGTTTTTTTTTGAAGCAACAGGAACTTTAAAATCCTTCAACATGAATTTATTTATTTATTTATTTATTTATTTATTTATTTATTTATTTATTTATTTATTTATTTATTCATTTGTTCATTTGTTCATTTGTTTATCTATCCCTTATTCATCTATTCATTTTTATATTTTTATTTATTTATTTATTTGTTCCTTATTTGTTCATTTGTTTATCTATCCTTTATTCATCTATTAATTTTTATATTTTTTAAATTTATTTATTAATTTAATTTATTTATTTATTTATTCATTTCTACCTTTATTTATATTTATTGCTTTCATGAAAGTGTAAGCAGAATTTGTACATTAATGGACTTCAACATTTTAAAATCAACCCTTCCATGGTTGTAAAGCAGCCGCAGTAAGAATATATTTATTAAGTTTCTCTGCCCCTTACGTGACAAATTTAAGTCTGATTTCATCCTAAGATTGATTTTCAGTCGCCGCCGACAACATCAACACAATGGTTAAAGAAACAACAATAAAAAAAACATCAAGCAAACAAAAATAAAAACAACCATGCAATACAAGTTTAAAAGCCTTAAATTGTCCATGACAATGTTTTTTTTATCTGTACGTTTTAACTGGATGAATATCTGTACACTATCGTTTACCTTCTATAATTGAGAATTCCATATATTTACAATGCAAATACACATTTGTCTCAAATTACTTTGAGCAACTTGTTGCTCGGAATCAAAATTTCACCTTCTGAAGTAAAACACCAATGACTTTTGGAGGTTTTCTGCTAAAACGTTGTTTTTGCGTTTGACTCTAACCAATGTGACAAACAAAGTGTGACGCCCTCCCAGGTGGAGGTTTTTGGAGGAGAACTTGATTTAGCGAAGCTCGTGACCTCTGGAGGACTTTGACCAGTTGTTCTTTCCTAACAGGGAACATCTGGTCACAAACGCTGAGGACCAGGATTTAGAGGCCGAGAGGCTGAGAGCCGGTCGCTCCTCCAGACGCACTCCGGATTCCTGCACCGCTAAGCCTGGCTTTATGATGGACATCACACACACACACACACACACACACACACACACACACACACACACACACACACACACACACACACACACACACACACACACACACACACACACACACACACACACACACACACACACACACACACACACACACACACACACACATACACACACACACACACACACACACACACGATTAAGGCTCTTTTGTATGTTGCTGCAGGCGACTGCCACTGAAGCCCTCATTGTGTCGTTCTGATTGAACCATCGTTCTGTTGGAACCAACGTTCTGATTGAACCGTCGTTCTGTTGGAACCGACGTTCTGATTGAACCGTCGTTCTGTTGGAACCGACGTTCTGATTGAACCGTCGTTCTGTTGGAACCGACGTTCTGATTGAACCGTCGTTCTGTTGGAACCGTCGTTCTGTTTGAACAGTCGTTCTGCTGGAACCGACGTTCTGATTGAACCGTCGTTCTGTTGGAACCAACGTTCTGATTGAACCGTCGTTCTGTTGGAACCGTCGTTCTGTTGGAACCGTCGTTCTGCTGGAACCGTCGTTCTGCTGGAACCGTCGTTCTGTTGGAACCGTCGTTCTGTTGGAACCGTCGTTCTGTTGGAACCGTCGTTTTGTTGGAACCGTCGTTCTGTTGGAACCGTCGTTCTGTTGGAACCGTCGTTCTGTTGGAACCGTCGTTCTGTTGGAACCGACGTTCTGATTGAACCGTCGTTCTGTTTGAACCGTCGTTCTGTTGGAACCGTAGTTCTGCTGGAACCGTCGTTCTGTTGGAACCGACGTTCTGATTGAACCGTCGTTCTGTTCCAGCTGTTGCTTTATTAGAACTGTTGCTCTCTTAGAACCGTCGTTCTGTTGGAACCGTCGTTCTGTTGGAACCGTCGTTCTGTTTGAACCGTCCTTCTGTTGGAACCGTCGTTCTGTTTGAACCGTCCTTCTGTTGGAACCGTCGTTCTGTTGGAACCGTCGTTCTGTTAGAACTGTCGTTCTGTTTGAATCGTCGTTCTATTTTAACCGTCGTTCTGTTGGAACCGTCGTTCTGTTCCAGCTGTTGCTTTATTAGAACTGTTGATCTCTTCGAACCGTCGTTCTGTTGGAACCGTCGTTCTGTTGGAACCGACGTTCTGATTGAACCGTCGTTCTGTTTCAACCGTTGTTCTGATTGAACCGTTGTTCTGTTTGAACCGTCGTTCTGTTGGAACCGTCGTTCTGTTGGAACCGTCGTTCTGTTGGAACTGTTGCTCTGTTCCAGCTGTTGCTTTATTAGAACCGTCGCTCTCTTCAAACTGCCTATCTTCAAACCGTCGCTCTATTCGGACCATCACTCTGTTCCAACCGTCACTTCATTCGAACCGTCGTTCTATTAGAACCGTCGCTCTCTTCTAACTTCCTTGTGGCGCTCCAGAGGTGAGCTGCTGGTGAACGACTCTTCATCGTCTCTTCATGACATTGAAACACAAGCGTTGAAGTCGGACGAGGAGTTTGAGCTCGACCTCCAGCGACGTACGAAGAAACGACGAAACACGCTGCGTCACGTGTTCTCCCCTCTCGCCGGTTGAACCTCGGAGCGCCTTGTCTTTTTTCTCCCCCTGCAGCGGCAGCTTAATCCCTCCATAACTTAAAATCAACAGGCCCGACGGGGGCCAGACGCGAATCACACAGTCAAACAGGCGCTTTGGCCTCGTCGGCGGCTATCAAAACAGCCATTAGCATTTCCGCCGCCGCTAATCGCGGCCTTGAGAAAACAAGCAGGGCAGAGTGGGCTTTAGCTCGCTGCCGCTCGCGGCTGCAGACTCTGACTCGCATGGAGACATTGACTTGTGGACGTTCACACAGTTGCACCAGCTGTGGGGGGGTAGGGGGGGGGTGGGGGGGGGGGTGGGGGCATCACGACGGGTTCCCAGGGGCAGAGCGTGCTGGGCAGTAAGAAAACAATTAGGTCATCGGCGTAAAGCTCCGCGCAGGAGAGGAAGGGGAAATTGGCAGTAATAAGTCAAACGGAGACGCAGGACAATGGGAGACCTTGCGAGATTCCCAACCACACGATTTCACACGGGGACAAAACGTCTCCGGGAACGTGGAACACGGGGAAGGAGGAGGGGGGGAGGGGCTTTTAAGTGCTTCTGTCAGATGAAACTTTCACTCGGACGCTCGTCGGGCTTTTCTGTTTCTCACGCAGTTTGTGTTTTTGAGGCACTTTCGATAAAGCCGACAGATGTAAGACCAAAGTAAAGTAAAGATCAAAGTAAAATTGGCCACAAAGCTGCAAGGATTGAGGCTGTAGAAAAAAAAACATTGTCATAATATAGAATGTTTATATAAATGATGGGGGGAATGTGGTGGATGGATTAATTAAGAATATAGTATTAATAAGTATTGTAATGATTCCATTCAGTTTTGGACTCATCAATAGTAAAATAAACAAATGTGCCACAATCAGGAGGAATTCATTGCAGAATCAAACGAGTCCAGACTGAAGGTGGATTGTCGTGTCTCGTCTCGTCAAACTGAAAGAAAAATCTGTTCTTGTGAGTTTTGATGCAACATTTTTCTCATCCGCTTCTTCACTTCTGAGCTCGTTCAGTCTTTTCACAATCGTTTTTTTCTTCCCCTCTTGATGCGGATTTGTGTTTTGTCACGCTCCGATATGATCAATGACTTCCTCCACCAACATGGAACATAGAAACGATACAGAAACGATATAGAACTGATATAAAAAGGATACAGAAGCAATATAGAAGTAATACAGAAATTATATAGAAATGATACAGAAATGATACAGAAACAATGTAGAAATGTTACAAACAATACAAATGACACAGAAACGATACAGAAACGATATAGAAACGATACGGAGACCATATAGAAACAATGTAGAAATGTTACAAATGATACAGAAACGATATAGAACTGATATAAAAATGATACAAACAATACCAGCGATACAGAAACGATACAAACAAAACAAACGATACAGGAACACTATGA
>NC_137655.1:2862338-2874838 GCF_963422515.1 Blennius ocellaris
CGGGGTTCTTAATCTCCATATAAACTCTAAATTAATGCAAAAAAACATGTCATTGAAGAGTCGTTATCTGTGCGCGCCGACTCGTGGCGACTCGTCGCCGCCGCGCTTGGCCGTTTTCCTCGGCTCTGCCGTCAGGCCTCTCGGCAGCTTCGTTAATTCTGGCGGAACGGCGGCTTTTTTGTTGGAAAACTGGCTGCGCGAGTGCGTCAATGGATGTGATCAGTGCGATGGGGACACGGGGGGGAAGACCTGCCATGTACTGTATATACATATATATATGCGGCACTCAAGAAAGGAATACTCCGAGATAAAACTGCTGTGGTCGGGACAAAAATGTTCCCCGAGTGGCCCGCAACTCGCTGTGTCTATACGCGTCGCCGCTGGCCTCATCTCCAGTACACTGTCACGCATATTGAAGCTCCTGCCTTTTCCCCTTCATACCGACTCGTGACGTCTACAGCGCGGCAGAGAAGACGTCGCCTGCCGGGGCGTCGTTATCAGGCCGCGCTGTCAGGAGTGGAAATGAAAGAGTGCTTGTTAACTCCTAATTTAACACCGAGGGAATGTGTCAGCTGGTGGAGATAGAGCTTTATCAGCGGGGGGTGGGGGGGTGGGGGGGGGGGTGTCCTCCGGCCACCCCCCCCCCCCCCCGAGGCTGAGCAGTTGACCTGAGACATGAAAGGTCGGCGAAAGGTCACCAATCAAGTACTTACAGATGGACTCAGGCAGCAGCAACTTCTGACACAGTCCAGAGCTTTAATCACTCCTTCGTCCCGGAGCGATTGAGAAAACCGTCCTCTCGCTGTTGTACGGAAGGCGAGGCAAGGACGGAGGAGGCGCGCGACAGCGGTCCGACGCCACGAGGGGCCACCTCGGGTCACGGGAAGCGGTGGCGGCCATATGGGTGGGAGTGTATTGACAGTAGCGCCGGTGCCCGGAGACTCGGCTTCGCCCGTTTAAACGACTCCGCCTTTGCCAAGATCGTTTCGCCGGGACGTGACCCACCTTGATCAAGCGTTGTGCAGTAAGTGCATATCTGATTAAGTCTTAACGTGATGGCCGGAGGACACCCCCCCCCCCCCCTCCCCCTACACCCCCCACCCTCCCCCCGAGGCTGAGCAGTTGACCTGAGACATGAAAGTGGCTTTAAGGTCGGCGAAAGGTCACCAATCAAGTACTTACAGATGGATTGAGGCAGTAGCAACTTCTGACACAGTCCAGAGCTTTAATCACCCCTTCGTCCCGGAGCGATTGAGGAAACCGTCCTCTCGCTGTTGTACGGAAGGCGAGGCAAGGACGGAGGAGGCGAGCGACAGCGGTCCGACGCCGCGAGGGGCCACCTCGGGTCACGGGAAGCAGCGGCGGCGGCTCCAGCCATATGGGTGGGAGTGTATTTACAGTAGCGCCGGTGCCCGGAGACTCGGCTTCGCCCGATTAAACGACTCCGCCTTTGCCAAGATCGTTTCGCGTATCGGGACGTGTCCAAATGTGCATTTTCTGACGAAGCGTTGTGCAGCAAGTGCATATTCTGATTAAGTCTTAACGTGATGAATCGGCCATATTAGCGGCGGAGACAATTGGCATTTTTCAACATTAGTCCCGAGGGAATTGGCCGGAGGGTTCGTGGCGAGAATGCCGGACAATGTTTGCAAGTGGTGGGGTGGAGTTTGGTTGGACATTATTGATTTGTGTGTGTGTGTGTGTGTGTGAGAGTGTGCTTTATGTGTGTGACAGCGCTAAACGGCTCGTCACTTTGGGAGGCGTCATCGTGGATTCATTGGGTGCCAATGGGGGGGGCCGGCCGGGGGCCAACCCAAACCAGGGCCGGCCGTTTAAAAGAGCCGCTGTCACGCCACTCATCCCGCCCAATACAGCTGTCAGTCACACTTGTCTCACCAAAACGGAAAGCCAAATAGAGCTGAGTGTGTGTGTGTGTGTGTGTGTGTGTGTGATGAGCGGAGGTCGTCGGGGAGCACTGACTAATCACATTCCAGCACCGAATTGGGGAGGAGGGGAGGAGGGGAGGCTCTAAATCAGTCACTGCCGGCAGAGACCTCTGAGGACCCGAGGGAGGGACTGATGAGTGTCAAGCGGGAGAAATTGCAGGACAATTGATTAGTCGGCGGTTTCCAGTCGCTGGAGTTCCTCGTAGTTCAGGAATCGCTACAAACTGTAGAATGCAAAATTCATGACACTGTTATTTAATTTTATTTACTGAAATAAAGAAAACGACTTAATACCATCATTTAAAACAGGTTTCATTAGACAAACATAACAAATTCATTGCTGCTTAATTTGTCTTTATATATTATACTGATAGTTTTTTGTTATTTCTGTCATTTTCTTCTGACGTGTTTATTCATACTGCGAGAACTTTTCTGTTCCCCTTCTGGGGTAAATCAATCAAATGGTCAATAAATCTGTCTATCTGTATGTATTGACATGATAACTTTTCAAAAGTTTATTAAAACATAATCATTTAGATGGTTTTATTACAATTTAAATTAATTTGAAGTGAATCAAATATGCCAAATGGGCCTGAAATGTACCAGTCTATTATTAGTTCAGTCTCTTTTTTTAATCATCTCGTGAACAATCGTAATATTAGAAATAAAATTAATATAAAGAGCCGGTGGGGGAAAAGAAAAAGCAGATATTTGCATTTAAATGTAAAGAAGAGTTCAAATTAAAAGTCGGCAGAAGAATAAATATTCAAATAAAGATAAAAGTATCTTTAAATATATGTACAAAGTGCACCAGTCCAAGCGACATCTTGGCAAAGACTTATTCATTTCCTTGTTGGATATAAAACATCAAAACCTCTGTTTCCAAGTGTCACATGTTTTCCAGGCTCCTGTCTGTAAAAGCAGCTTTTCCCCGGGTCCCGGTCCCTCGGAGCCTTTAAACCTGCTGCAGCGCTGCAAGACAGCAGGATTAATTTACTGTCCCAAACATCGGCGGCTCTGCAACCGCAACTCTCCGCGGCCTTACGAACGGTTTTAAAGCCCTTCGGTTTCCCCTCCCCGTTGCCACTTAGCGGTCTTCACTGGTTTACGCTCCCGAGTCAAGGGTCGGCTAAGTTTAGTAGCGCCCCGGAGAGGGAGTGAGCGCTTCGCCAGAGGCCGTGCACACGGGAGCCACCTCCGGCAGGAAGAAGCCTCGCTCCGTGCTGAATACGAATCAGGGCGGCGGCCCGTCCACCCGCCATTGTCTGGATAAAAGAATAGCTTGGGGTCTTTTATGTCCAGGAGCCGGCGGCCCTCGGAGGTCACGCTGGTATATCGGGCCTGCCGATCTGCCTCACGCTGCAGGATGGACTTTCAGATTGCGCTTGTCTTTTTTTTTATTAAAAAAAAAGACATTTTTAAATACAGTACAGTCATTCCAATGTGCTTTTATAGAGAAAATAGAAAAGCCCAACATGTCCACATGAGCAAGCAGGTTTGTTTGTGACTGTGGAAAAGAAAAACTCCTCCAACAGAGAGAAACTTTGTAGAAACCAGAGTCAGAGGTGGAGGAATTCTGAGGACCAGTTGGGGTGAAAGGATGGAGGAGAGGAGAGGAGAGGAAAGGAGAGGAGAGGAAAGACTTGGTGGTAATACAATAATCACAGTGATCTAAATATTTTCCAACTGCCATGAGATGAAACCAGCCTGAGCAACAACAGAGCAAAAACCAAAGTAATCACAACAATTATAACAAAAGCAAAAACAAATGGACATAAAATTAAAAAAAATTTTAAAAAAGGAGATGAGAAAAACAGAACGAAACAAACAAACAAAAATTGCAAGATTGCGCTTGTTGCAAGCCACTCATGCGATCAATCAATCAAATTTATTTCTATAGCCCTTTACAACCACCCAGTGCTATCCAAAGTGCTTTACAACAAAGCTATATATATAAAAAACAAAAAACAAGAGTTAAAAGCCAACTTAAAAAAGTGAGTTTTCAGCTTTGATTTAAAAGATTGAGTTAATCTCCTCGACTCACATTTAGACAGTAAGCATTTGGGTTGTTATTTTACTTTATGGACCCCCTTCAAATTGGACTAAGTATGTTCAAAGCTGATGTAATGCAGATGTATTTGTTTACATCTGATTCATTAATGGTGCTAAACCAACAGTGAATGAAAAGTCTTCTTTTTCTTGAAAAGTCACTAACGCAGCAGGTCTTCTGCATTTTCCACACAAGAGATGCGACTTGGCACGATGAATCGTTTCTTGTTCCGAGGCTCAACCAGAAGATCAGAGCTGCACTCCGCCAAAAGTCCCTGCGTCTTCACCGATCGGTACAAATACTTGATTTACCAAATTACCACCTGTGTTCACTCTGCAGCAGTGACACTGAGTGCAAACGGGATTATTCAAATGAGGATGGCGACTGCTTTGATTTGAAACAAAGAAACAAATATCTCATTAATAAACAAACAACTAATAAATAAAGAAACAAACAAACAAATATCTAATTAATAAACAACTAACAAACAAACAAACAAACAAAGATTAACAACTAACTAACTAACCCTTATAATTAATTAATAAATAAACAAACAAATAAATATCTAATTAATAAAACAACTAAAGAACGAACTAACAAACCCTTATAATAAATAAATAAATAAATAAACAAACAAAGAAACAAATATCTAATTAATAAACAAACAACTAATAAATAAAGAAACAAACAAACAAACATCTAATTAATAAACAACTAACAAACAAACAAACAAACAAACATCTAATTAACAACTAACTAACTAACCCTTATAATTAATTAATAAATAAACAAACAAATAAATATCTAATTAATAAAACAACTAAAGAACGAACTAACAAACCCTTATAATAAATAAAGAAATAAATAAACAAACAAAGAAATAAATATCTAATTAATAAACAAACAACTAACTAACCAACCAGCCAACCAACAAACAAACATCTAATTAACAACTAACTAACTAACCAACCAACCAACCAACCAACCAACCAACCAACCAACAAACATCTAATTAACAACTAACTAACCAACCAACCAACCAACCAACCAACCAACCAACATCTAATTAACAACTAACTAACCAACCAACCAACCAACCAACCAACCAACCAACCAACCAACCAACCAACCAACAAACATCTAATTAACAACTAACTAACCAACCAACCAACCAACCAACCAACCAACCAACCAACCAACATCTAATTACCAACCAACCAACCAACCAACCAACCAACCAACCAACCAACTAACCCTAAGCCTCGTACATCACACGCTCTGGCGCACAGGCCAAGTCTTCCATATTCATGAAGGTGGACGCGCCGGACGGATACCGCGAGGTTTGACGAAGAAGCGGCATGGAAATGAAAATGAAAAGGCGTTGTGGGTCTCGGGGACGGAGAACCTGCCGGCCCTCTTCCTCCGTTTGTCCCGGGGCTCCTGTGCCTCAGTCTGCAGTGGCTCTGGAACTCATTACCCGGCTGCTCCCTCCACCCAGGTTCCCCAAACACACCCGGGTCACCAAACCTTTATCAAATTATTCTCCACATGTCTGCGACTCTCCTGAGAGAGCTCACGCTCCCCCCCCCCCCCCCCCAGTTTGGTGTGTGGTCACAGCAGAAACGGCCTCAATGGTTTTCTATTGCTTTCCTGTGATTGTCTCAGAGCTTGGCACTCCCCCCCCCCCCCTCCCCACTCAACATCACCACCCCCACCATCTGGCACTGCAGACAGGTTAAAACAAACATCACTTGACCCAGGTTTGCACTCTGCACTATTTCATCGCCCGTCCTCCTCCTCCTCCTCATTCTTCATCTTCTGACAAATCAGTCGCCTGCTGATTCGCCTCTCACGTCCGCCGCTCAGGAAACCTGTCGGGATTAACTTCTTCTATTTCAGTTCATCTCTTCGGCGCGACTCGTGCTTCCGATCGACCACGACATTATGACCCCAACACCCTGTCCGACACGTCCGAGTCTCCCTGAAGCGTGGAGGTTTGGACGCCATCGGGTCTCTAGAGGTGTTATGGCGTCCAGCAGCAGAAGCCGGAATCAGTTTTAACCCTAACCCTAATCCTAACCCTAACCCTAACCTTAACCCTAATCCTGACCCTAACCTTAACCCTAACCTAACCTTAACCTGAACCCTAACCCTAACCCTAACCCTAACCTTTACCTTAACCCTAATCCTGACCCTAACATTAACCCTAACCTAACCTTAACCTTAACCCTAATCCTGACCCTAACCTTAGCCCTAACCTAACCTTAACCCTAACCTAACCTAACCTAACCCTAACCCTAAACCTAACCTAACCTAACCTAACCTAACCTAACCTAACCCTAACCCTAACCCTAACCCTAAACCTAACCTAACCTAACCCTAACCCTAAACCTAACCTAACCTAACCTAACCTAACCCTAACCCTAAACCTAACCCGAGCAGTAAGAGCCACAATCCAGATCCAGAACATCCTGGGCTGTTCGATCGTCCACACGGCGCGGCGTTTTAGGACCTTGTTTTGAAAATGGTTTCCAGAGTGAAGACGGTTTTTTTGTTGTTGGTTTTTTTTTAAATGCCACCTTCGGCTTTGAAGTAGCAAGATGCACATTGGCTGAAAATGACGACGTCATCACGCCACCTCTCGAACCCTCAACGTCAACTAACAACAACAACAACAATGGCAGATTGCACGCTCCAGATCAAGCTACTGGGAGTTGCTCTAATAAGGCCAGATGTTGGATTTGCCGATTTCTACATGTCTTCTTCTTCATTCGTGGTGTATTTCTTCTTCGCTTGCCATCGTTTCTCACCTGCTCTTGTCCTCCCTGATGACTGTTTCCCTTTTTTCTTCTTCTTCTTCTTCTTCGCTTGGGTTCAGCTGCAGCTGCCGTCCGTGAAGTAGTACTACCGCCGTCTTCCCGTTCCACCTCGTCCATGTCGTTCCCACCTGCTCACAGCGTCACAGCGCCACCTATGGGCCTGGCATATGCACTGCGTGGGGGCAGATTTTCCCCGTGGGGGGTGGGGGAGACTTTTGAACAAACGATGGTTTTGTCGTTTCAGTCGGGACTGAGAGATACTGACGTGAAAACCTGTCTTCAGAAACGTTCACGTCAATGAGCTGCAGCGAAAATTGTTGTTGGGTTTGATCTGTATGATCGACAATTACCATGCAGAGCAGGGTTTGTTTTCTGAACCGGCATATAAACAGAGGCATCAGTGTGACACTAACAACATCCCACCGGCCTCCTCGCAACGAGGGCTAACGGCAGAGCTCATTAATGGCAGCAGCAAGAGGAAACACGAAGCAAGTGAAGGTTGCATAGTGTGATACTTTAATACCGCCGGGTGTGATGAAGCCCCGGCGCCCCGGCAGTTAGAGCAGTTTCTTGGATGTGCGTGGCCGTGTGAATCTCAATACTAGTCAGTGTTATTCCTACAGTTCCCCTGTTCACAGCACAGTGAGCTCAGGACACCTCACAGCGAGACCTCGCGGTAACCGAGAGCTGTGAGCAGCAGTGGAAAGAAGGGGAAAGTCTTTTCTAACAAGCCAAAGTCTCTGACGGAAGGGAAACGAGAGGTGGACCAACGATCTGTCTCCACTTCTACTCTCTATTAAACATTTTTCTTTGTTAGGTTGTTTTTTATTCTTTTACTAAATGGGATCAATTCCATGTAGCCTGGATACGATTCAGCCAGATATCCAGACAGCCATTGGTCATGGCTTTTAAAACAAGCAGCTGATTTGTGGCCCTTTGAGTATTTATTGATGAATTCCCTAATAGTTCTGTTGTTGTATTGAACCATCATATTTATATAACTCAAGAATTGTTTAGCTCTCCATGAGAGCTCCTCTTCACACAAAGCCACCGGCTTGGAAGGCGTATCACATTTACCGTCACCCGAAAAGACAAAACAACAACTTCTCTCTCTTCCTGCACATTTTTTCCCCCTCAACTTAATATCTATTGCTGCTCGTGTCCCAGATTTTTTTGAGACGGGCTGCTGCTGCCGCAACACATATTTCGAGGTGAAGCCAAACTTCACAATGTGGAGGAAGTCATTGTTTGTGTCTTGTTCTGTCCAACACGCAGTCTCAACACTGGCTTTTTGTTTCCCGTGCCGTCGACTGAATGAAGATTTTTTTTTTAATAAATTCCATCTGTGTTTTTATGAGCTGTTTGCCCGTCCTCTTCTGAATGTTGTGTCGTCGTTGCGTGTCGATCGAGTCCGAGTTCCTTCACGGATCTGTCGGATCGCTTGAATCGCCGAGGAGCCGAGCGCTAAGACGAAGACGAGGTTTGAGACCCGGCGGCTGGATTCGGGTCCGTGCAGAGGTCGACCCACTGACGGTGGGGGCATCCTGAACACTTTCTCCCTCACACAAGGCCTCCATACAGACCCTACCCCCCCCGTCAACCCCCCCTCCCCCCGGAGGCCGCCTTCGCCCAGGCTACTGTTTCTGCCACTGTCAGTGAGATGGATGAGGGGGGAAACACAGGAAGAGGCGAGAGTCCATTTACAACTGGAGACCTCTTAGGCTGTGTTTGACACACCAGCACACGATCCACACATCCTCCCCCAAACAATCCCTTCACTCTCTCTCTCTCTCCTCCGGCCCGACAACACATGGCGTGCCATACACTTAAACACAGATGCTAAAGAAATTAGATCAGGGCCGACGATGAGATGGGTCACGGCCTCACACGGGAATACAGATCCCTCAACCCCCCCCCTGGGTACATGCAAACACACACACGCGTGCATCACAAAGGTAAGGAATCCTGCACAAAGGCGCTGGAGGGATGGAGCCACGCTGTGCGCCGGGCGGCAGGGTTGATGGATACGATGGATCAATCACCCTCTGCGTTTAATCAGGACATCAGTCACCAGATCTAAAGGGGGCGATTGTGTGGCGGGCCGGGGGCAGAGCCGGGGGCGCTTTACAACCGCGTTTAACCTCTGAGTGAATCTTTATGGGAGGGGGTAGGGGGGGGAGGAGGTGGGGGGGGGGGTCGTAAATTTAAACCGGTGACAAGCCCACGCTGGTTCTTACACAGCGATGGCTTATTAAGTTAAAATTTAATGACAGGAAAAGATATAGGGGGAAAAAATGCAGTTTGTCACCAGAATAAATCACTTGAAGTAAGGTTGCAGCTGGGTTACATGGAACTTTAGCCAGTTTCATCATAAGCAACAAAAGTAGGAATATTTGTGAAGGGAGGGTTTTAAATAGTTGGAATAGCTGCATAAACTCACTTTGATCTTTAGTTATAAGTCTTTTAAATTCCTCTCTTCCTGAACAAACATCTATGTGTAGTTTTTTTTATCAAAGCTTGAACCGGTTGTGAATAAATATGAAAGAAACACAGATTATAAATCTCACTGAACTTTTCCATGCGCGATAAACTTTGATTTTTATCTAATTCTACTTGCTTTTCTGCTCTCAGATCATCACATCATTGAAATAGCGCTTGATAAATCAGCCTTTGTTTAATCATTTCCTCCATTTCCGAAATTGTTATCTGCACAAGTTGTGAACTTTTCTTCACTGCAAATTATTTGACACTTGCCAAGATTTTAAATCAAATTTTTAGACATGACATAATTCAACTTGTTTTGTAAAGTGATTTATTTATTTTAAAGGGGTCAGATTGTTCAAAATTCACTTCGTAATGATTTTCTAACAGTAACATACGTCCCAATATCTTAGAATGACGAGTGAAGAAAGTCTGGTTTGTTTAATGTTTTTTTTTTTAAAGAGACTGTTGCTCCAATGGGCCAATTAGAAATCAAACCATATGGTGTCTCATCGACACAATCAGGCAGCTCTGCTCTGGCACATGGCACCGCGAGAGGAAGTACTTCCTCCTCTTTCTAAGATGGGCATATGTGGGCGGAGCCTGTCCAGCTCACACAGACACAGCAGATTCTGAATGCAGCTCCTATGATCCGATATTCAAATGGAGGAAAATGAAGGAACAGCTGGATTTGGGGGCTAGAAACTTTGAATACAATGATTTTGGACCAATGAGACCAAGTGAAAGTGTTGAAAAGCGGAATAATACGACCTCCTTAAGTCCTTGATTTTACAATATAATGTTAAATCTCGGGACAGGGTTCGGGTACTTTCTGCACGAACAGATCATTTCGCTAGATTTTGTGTTTGCCTCTTATATTTGGGCGACACTTTGCACTGATCCACTTCGACGCTGAGTTTCACATGAAGCCGGATGCAGGAAAGGAGCTTGGTAGTTGTCGTCACGCCAACAAGTGTCGTGGCATGTCTCCCTTTAGTTTTCTGGGCTTCTTGCGTCGCTGTCAAAACTCGCAGGTTATTTTCTGCATGTGGGACCTTATGAAACTCACGAACGTACCAACGAACAACCGACTTAGAGGAAGGGCCGATGATGTCTGAGAGGCTCCACGTCACTCCCTGACCCATCAAAGGGTCTCCAGCTTTCAGCGTTTTGCACTTTCATCTCAATACTGAATAATAACCCCCCCCCCCGCTAACGTCAGAATGTGCCCCAGCACCAGTTAGTCATAATGAAGTGTTTCCTGAACAGCAGCCAGCCAGGTCCACATGTCAGCTGAGGCCGAAGCCGTTCCAGCCGGCGCAACAGATAGAATCTTGTTTTGTGCCGGGCTGATTAAACTGAGTCATGCCCGATTCAGACGCAGCAAAGCGGCGAGCCGCGCCTTCCCGTGCACAAAAAATGTTTGTGCGGCGCGCAGATTAAGCCCCCGCTGCCGGGGCAGGAAGTTGGCGTAAGGATATGAAAGGAGCGCGCTTGTTTTTCTGAGCGCGATGGTTTCGGCCGTTGACTAAGAGCTCGGCTCTTTCCTATTGGTGCTTTTCTGCAGCTTTCACACACCGGCGACTCGCTCATCGCGTCAGAGTGACCCCGGCCCTCAGGAAGCGGCTATTGTTGCTTGAGGGGGGGGGGGGGGGGGGGGGGGGGTTGGGGGGGCAGTAGCCAGAGGAGAGAGGAGGGTGTGTGATTCTGATGGATGTGTCTCTCTTCCTGTTTGGAGTTTCTCAGGAGCGCTACCGTTCCCATGCCGCGAGTCGCGTCTTGACTCACATGCCGCCGGCCCGCCGCGCTTTCTGTGGGGGAGCGGCGGCTCACGGGGAGATGAAAGGAGTCGGCAGGATTCACCGAACACTCCGGAGATGGATGGTTTTACTCACGTGAAACAAGAGCTTTGACGGCGGCGTTACACCTGCTCCCTTCAACGCCGACTGAAAGTTGTTGCAAGAAAAGTGGCTCAGGAAAAGCAACTTTCACAAACAAATCTGGGACCTTTTGCAGTGGTTGTACTCTAGTAGCCTGTGTAATCCCGACTGATTAAAGGCCCCTATACGCATTATTTAGCATCGTGGGAGGATCATGGCGAAATCTTTGGCTCCAGATAAGGACGGCCGTTGTCACGGTGACCAAAGACAACCTGTGATGAAATTCAGACAGTGTCAGAACTTTGGGTTGACGGTGACGACCACCGTGACCTATTGGCCGCATTTACATTGAATTCGTTTGGTTTAGATTAATGACGGTAAATTAGAGAAAATGCTCATACAAATGCTGAACTCAAGCTGCTTTCGCAAATTTGACATCCCAATGTTAACCTCCCCTTCCATGTTCTCCTCCTTTATTGGGATTGTCTCCGTTCACGTTTATGTTTAGGACGCGTTGTTTTCGGACAAAAATATTCCATTGGACAATCTCATCAATCACGTTGCCTCAAATCATCGTGTGGCGGCCAAGCATTTATTGGAACGCTGTCGTACAGTGTCGCAGGGAACTTCTAAGATGGCTAAAATCACACCGTTTGTAAGAGCCTGAACTCGCACTGTGCAAATGTTTGAGGGAATTAAAACGACTTTGTCTAAAGATTAAGAAACTGCACGTCTGTATTGTTTCTCAGCGCAACAATTTCGACGTCGCCCGAACGAATCGTTCGGGATCTCCTCGCGTCACTCCGGCTCAACAATCCACTAGCTCTCAGTTCATCTCGGTGAAGCGCTCCTCCACACGCACCGCTCACACTCCCATGACTGATTTCTTTTCCCCTAACGTGTCGTTCCACTTGAGCGGCGCCGCACCTTTCATCCCTCGCGGCTTCTCGTCCCGGCCGCCCATCGGCTCGATTACCTGAGTGTACCTCGCGAGGAGAAAGATCGGCAGCCCCCCCCCCCGGATGAAGACACAAGACAAGGGCTTAACCAGATCAGTTTCCCTCAGCCGGCCGGCACTTCAAACCTGACCTTGACCTGCCCGACTTGGCCTGTCCCAATCACCTGTCCTCCTCTCTGTGTCTTCCCGTCCAACCCTCTGCAGAAAGATGATCCCCCCCCCACCCCCACCCCACCCCGACCGTCACTTGTCACATATACACGGTGCTGACAGGCGGCTTCTGTCTTCTTTCTTTGTGGCAGGGGTCATCTCTGAAGCTCCTCTAACACTTAATTACACGTCTTAAGAGGACGGAGACGTGGCTGT
>NC_137655.1:2877338-2905447 GCF_963422515.1 Blennius ocellaris
ACTTTTCAGAGTTCACACTTCATGCATCTTGAAATTGAATTGTACCCGTCCGACACTCCTCGCAGCTTTGATATATCGCTGATTTTTGTGTTTTCTACGTCAAATTCGGTCGAATTCAGAGCTTTTTCTTTAGTCTCTGCGGGTGAAAACTGCGATACTGTCGGTCCGTTTGCCCTGGAGGAAGATAGACTTGTGCTTTAGAGATGTGAGGTTATACACTAGAGCAGTGTTTTTCAACCACACTGGTGTTTCCGCGAGATAAAGTCAGGTGAGCCGTGGGAAATTATCCAATTTCACATTTATTTCTAAAAAAACATTTGCTCTCACAGCGACAGTGTGTTGCAGAGTAATCATGTATAAATACTCTTCGCCACTAGAGGGCAGCACATAACTTTGCCGGTGAAATGTAAAGTGACAGACGTCAGTGTGGTTCATCTCCACCTCCTGCTACCATCTTGTATCAAAGTACTGTGTCAGTGACAGTGATGGAGAAGTTTTTGAAAAGGAAGAATGTGAACCAGGATCTCAGCTCTTCATCCATCAGGTCCAGGTTTCACACTGAGGGAGTCACTATTACAAAAAGAAATCGGGAAATACTTTTTTTCTGTATTTATTTGATTCTTGTTGATAAAACTTTGGTGAGAATGACTTTATATTGTTAATAGAGGCTACAGAGTTTCACATTTTAACATTTTCAGGTGGTGGTGTGCCTCCAGATCTTTCCAAAGACAAAAGTGTGCCTTGGCTCAAAAAAGGTTGAAAAACACTGATCTCGAGTAGTTAGCAGTCCAGGCACTGCATGTAAGCAGGTGCAGATTATAATCCATAATCCGTCAGCGATTAGGAGCGTCGTACGATTGGATTTATTAGTGTGAGACGTTGAAGAGGCCGGTGGTTTTTGTCTGACTTTGCTCGGCCGGGATCCACTTTGCTCTGCGGATCAGAAACATGTGGAATAACGTTGAAATACAATAAGCGTGTGCTCATCTCGTTTCCTGCACGTCGAGTAAAGAAGCTCCAATCTGCTGAGGTGGTGGGGGTGGAGGAGGGGATGGGGGGGGGGGGGGGGGGGTTACTCACCCGTCTGTCAGTGTTCCTCTGTTAACTGAATTATTTTCACTGCAGGAGAGAATCAATCCGTCCTCATGATGAGATAATGCCGAGCAAACAAAAAAACACATAGAATCCTCAATACCAGGAAGTATTCAGCAGCGTGTTGGAAACACTTCAGTGTTCCCAGATTCTTTGGGCTGAAGTGTTTTAAGAAAACAATCTTTACAGACTTTTAACTTTCCATGTTAGCCGGTCCTGTACTGGAAGTCTGCAGCACATGTGGCTCTTTAGCGTTCCGAAAGGTATATTACAATACATTGTCGTCCGATTACTAGAAGTGTTTTTAACTTAATTTGCATAGCTGACTTATTTCCAAAAATATGCTCTTGCTAAAATGGAAAAAAAAAAAAAAAAAGTGAGAAGGAAAAACATCCAGATTGGCTGAAAACAAACAAAGAAACTGTGAAGAAAAGAGCAAAAACAGGGTTTTAAACTGTTAAGAAGGTTCATTTGACCTCGAAAAGGAAAAGAAACAAACAAACAAAAAATAAAACAACTCAACGAGCTGAATTAGTTCAAGGAGACTAATTAAAGTTAAAATGGACTAAAAATGAACACAACGCGAAAAGAGAAGTTTTTTTTCAGTGTTGTGAGGAGAGCGCTGTGGGGACGTGTTCAGTCCTGTAGATAGACTCCTCCTGGTTCAGTCCAGTAGATAGACGCATCCTGGTTTAGTCCAGTTGACAGACTCCTCCTGGTTCAGTCCAGTAGATAGACTCCTCCTGGTTCAGTCCAGTACATAGACTCCTCCTGGTTCAGTCCAGTACATAGACTCCTCCTGGTTCAGCCCAGTAGATAGACTCCTCCTGGTTCAATCCAGTACATAGACTCCTCCTGGTTCAGCCCAGTAGATGGACTCCTCCTGGTTCAATCCAGTAGATGGACCTCACCTGGTTCAGTCCGGTAGAACAGACTCCTCCTGGTTCAGTCCAGTACATAGACTCCTCCTGGTTCAGTCCAGCACAAAGACTCCTCCTGGTTCAGTCCAGTACATAGACTCCTCCTGGTTCAGTCCAGCACAAAGACTCCTCCTGGTTCAGTCCAGCACAAAGACTCCTCCTGGTTCAGTCCAGTAGATGGACTCTACCTGGTTCAGTCCAGTAGATTGACTCTACTTGGTTCAGTCCAGTAGATAGACTCCTCCTGGTCCAGTACATAGACTCATCCCAGCTCATAGAAATGTTCTATGTAATCCAGATGGTTGTGAGTTAAAGGTCTGGTTGTGATCTGCAGTTTCCCCGAACGGCACAGATCAGACCAGATCAGATCAGATCAGACCAGATCGTAGTTGTTTCTTCAAAGTTGTTTCTTCATCTGAACAGCTTCTCGATCCTCTCGATCCTCTCATTCACACATCCACCGCTTCTCCGATTCTGGAGTTCCTCTGGTTCTTCCCCATCGCCTCCGCGAAGAAAAACCCCCACTCTATTATTCATCAAAAGAAGCTCTAAGCAGCTCTGCCTCCAAAACAAGACGCGCCGATTCCTTTTAACTCGGACTTTGAAGGACCGTAAAAATACAACACACCTTGCAAAGAAAATCGATTGCGCGGCTTCAAGCGGTGCGAGGAACCAGACCCCCGTCCTCCATTCCTGGCGCCGACATCCCATCAGGTCCGTCGTCGCTTTGGAGGTACTTTGTATTTACATCCAACCCCCATCTTTCAACAAACTGTTTCTCTCCTCCGGTGTTTGTCGGAGCCACAGGTAACCGATTAGAAGGTACCTTCATGCTGTGACCTTTGGGGGATTGTGGTTCTCGTGGCTCTTTGAGTTGCGATGTTTGTTAAATATAGCGGTGCGGTTTATTTTGAGCGCTGCTCCTCTCGGGGGACGGTTATCACAATGGCCTCGTCTCACCAGAGAGGGACAACAATCGTTTCCTGCTGGATCGAGTCACTGAGCTGCTTTAAAAAAAAAGAACATTCTCTCCTTTCTTCCTCTGTTGGCGGTTTATCTGATGTTCTCGTCTCTGTATTTACAAGCTGGGTGAACTCTGACAGTGAATGACAGCAACGTTTCAAAAATGGACGCCGGCAGAGATGGACAGACGTCCACAGGAGGACCTGGAGCTGAGCGGGACGTCCAAATAGTCTTCACAGCTTGTCACTTTGCTTAATCAGCGGAAACAGACTGATCTGGGTGAACCGCGAGGAATCAGCTGATCTGGAGGTGAGACAGCATCATAGACCTATATAGACCGCCTAGACAAGTATAGATTATCATTGACCAGTTTAGACCAGTGTAACCCAGTGTATACCAGCATAAAGCAGTGTAGACCAGTGTAGACCAGTATAGACCAGTGTATACCAGTATTGAGCAGTGTAGACCAGTATATAGCAGTACAGAGTAGTGTAGACCAGTATAGAGCAGTGTAGGCCAGTATAGAGCAGTATAGAGTAGTGTAGACCAGTATATAGCAGTACAGAGTAGTATAGACCAGTATAGCGCAGTATAGACCAGTATATACCAGTATATACTAGTGTAGACCATTATAGACCAGTTTAGACCAATATATACTAGTGTAGACTAGTGTAGACCATTATAGACCAGCTTAGACCAGTATATACCAGTATATACTAGTGTAGACCAGTTTAGACCAGTATAGACCAATATATACTAGTGTAGACCACTATAGACCAGTTTAGACCAGTATATACCAATATATACTAGTGTAGACCATTATAGACCAGTTTAGACCAGTACAGACCAGTTTATACTAATATATACCAGTATAGACCACATTGTTTCTCTTTGTGAGGTTGTGTGTCGGTTTGGTTTCTCGTGGTTCTTTTTAAAGCCCAGCAGTCGTTCAGTGAAGTTACAGGTCGTGTGCTTGTTTAATAATCTACATAGAACTTTAAAAAGCGGATTATTTCTGGGGGGGGTTGAGCCAGAGATTTGCCTTTGAGCCAGAGATTTCAAAAAGGAGGAGATCGAAACACTTTCTTTTTCGGCAGCACCGACAGAATCAAGCCTCTAATCTTCTCTGACGGAGCTGCAGGACGACTTCAAAGAAAACATTCCCGGAGTTTATCGATCGGCGTCATGGAGTGGTGGGGGGGGGGGGGGAGGCGCGTGGAGACGGGAGAGGCTCATTCAGGTAAAAAAAAATTAAAACACACAACAACAACAAACCCAGAGGTATTTAAAGTCACGGGGAAAAAAAAAACGACAGGGAGGACATTTTCTTGTATAGATCGTTTTTACTGTCACGGTATCCATGGAGACCAACATTCTTCTTTAATTGATACGATTTAGATGCTCCGTCTATCTTTTATTGCAAAACTGTTTTTATTTTTACAAACTTGTGCAGATCATCAAGACATCCCCGTTAAGAAAAGACCAATAAAAGAAAATTTAAAAAAAAGTGATTTCTTTTTTTTTTTTTTAATAATGAGGATCCCCGAATTTTCAGTGGGGGTGTCAAGCCAGGTGACAAGCTGACCCCAGGTCTTGTTGGTCCAAAAACGTTGTTTTCAAAGTTTACTTTCCCAAATCCACCTTTTCTGCTGCATTCGGAATCTGCTGTGTCTGTGTGAGCTGCACTGGCTCCGCCCACACACGCCCATCTATGGGAAGAGGAGGAAGTACTTCCTCTCGTGGCGCCATGTGCCAGAGTAGAGCTGCCTGATTGTGGGAGGAGTCAAAGGGGAGGAGCCTAACTTGATTGTGATTGGCTAAATCCCCGATGACATTATATAGGGTTTGATTTCTGATTGGCTGCTTGGAGTAACACACTTTTAAAAAAACTGAAACAAGTCAGGAAGAGAGAGGATACACTTTCTTCACTTCTTGGGCATCATTCTGAGGTATTGGGATGCATATTACAGTTTTTTTTTTTATCATTAGAAAGTGAATTTTGCATAATATCCCCCTTTCAATAGTAGAACTAGAAATTAAATACAGAGGTTGATGGGAAAACAGGTGAATCTGGCGCACTACAATACAAATGTGCAATCTCAAAATGAAAGATGAATGGACATACAGTTCAATTAAACTTTATTTATATAGCGCCAAATACAGATACAATTTAAAAGTAATTAATGGGACACTCGCTCACTCACTCTTCAGCAGCAGGCTGTCACGTGGTTGCGTGACGTTCGGATTATTCCGAAGAGTTCCGGAAGAAGCCGAAAGCCGCAGTGGCTGATGGGAAAGCACAGACTCGACAAGCCGCCATCTTTCCTGTTAGCTCTCAATAACAAGCAGTTTCAGTTATTTTTCCCTCCTTCTACCGTCCCGAACCAGCAGCGCATGTGTTGACCGATCGGAGTTGATAGTTTGAAGCCAGCCGGCGGATCCCGCTCCCCCTCACAGACACAGACGCGCTCCCCGAGCCCCCCTCCCGCGTCAGATCCACCAACCATGGGCCGCTCCCGGAGCCGCAGCTCGTCCCGCTCCAAACACTCCAAGAGCAGCAAGCACAGCAAGAAGAGGAGCCGGTCCCGGTCCAGAGACCGGGAACACTCCAAGAAGAGGTCCAAGTCCCGGGAGTCCAAGAGGAACCGGCGCAGGGAGTCCCGCTCCCGGTCCCGGTCCGCCAGAGAGAGACCCGCATCTCCCCCGGAGCGCATCGACATCTTCGGCCGCACGCTGAGCAAGAGGAACGCCCTGGACGAGAAGCAGAGGAAGGAGGAGGAGGAGAGGAAGGTGGAGATGGAGAGGCAGCGGAAGATGTGAGTATTTCCCGAAAAATAAAAACCCCGAAGTTTAAAACGGCGACGAGGCTGCGGCATGCTAGGCTAACGGCTAGCTTAGCCGCTCTCTGCATGGGCTAGCTTTAGCACGGCTAATGCTACCCGGGGGATGCGGCTGACGTCGGCTGGCGGTGGCCGCACGGCACGGACCGGCTCACCTGTGTGCACCTGAGGGGAGGGGGCAGAGGTGGACCACTCACCACAGATCCAGCTGTGCTCAGTGGTCCCTCGCAGCTCCCCGCCTCGGGACCCACAGGTGAGGTAGCCTCACCTGGGCTCACACCAGCTGGAGCACAGGTGAACCTCAGCCTGTCAGGTGCACAGGCCGGGGGCTGGATCACCTGTTCAGGCGCCCAAAAAGTTGTGGGTTAAAGCAAACACTCGGTATTAAATCTCGTGTTCGTCCTGGAGCCCTGATGCGCTTAACCTTTTGACCTCGCATCCGCCAAGACCAGGGGTGTCAAACTCCAGCCCTGCACGATTTGCAGGTCTCCCTGCTTCCACACAGCTGATTGCAATGAGCAGCTTGTTACCTAGCTTTGTGTTGACCGTGGTGATGAACCATCAGGACATTCAGGGGAGGGAGACGTGGAAAACATGCAGGGCTGCGGCCCTCGAGGGCCGGAGTTTGACACCCCTGACCAGGAGCGTCGTAACGTCTGTGTAGTCACCGCTTCACCGTTTGCCCTCCAGTTAAACGGCTTCATCCTGAAAATTTCCACATGTGATGCAGTCCAGACAACCTGTTGGTGCTCAGCAGGTGTTATCAGGCGTCACCTGCGATCCCAAAGACTTCCATTTGTGTCTTTTTCACACGTCACAGGATCATCCAGCAGACTAGCTTTGGTTTTGGGCCTTATGTTTGACGCCCTGCTTCACACACATGATCACTAGCTTTTCTCAACTGTGTGTTAGTGTTATTATTACAAATTAACATAAAGATTCTGTTATGACGGTGTTAATCTGCACTCGCCCCTATGGATTAGTTCACTTCGGCTTCTGAGAACTTTTTCAAACTCCACTTTTCTTCTGTTCTCTGCTGCTGTTGTCTCACTGTGGGTCAGGTCATTTGTGTTGATTCAGGATAAATGTAGGCTGAGCCATTCACCTGCAGAAAGGAACGTTTTGAAATCGGTTTGCAGCTCGAGCAGAGCATTGAGAGACTGTAATAAAAAATAATGCATATAAAACAGAGAAACTGCGTACAGACTGAACGGGGATTGACAGATGTGCAGGCTTTATGAATGGCTGCTGCTGTTTGGCTCATGTTGGACTGTCGGGTTAAACCCATCAGCCAGAGGACAAAACCCACTATTGTTTATTCCAGGGGTGCCCACACTTTTTCAGCCTGCAAGCTACTTATGAAACGACCAAGTCAAAGTGATCCACCCACTACAAAAATGCAAAACATATATTTATTTTCAAATATATTGAGGATTCTTTATATGTACAATGTATAAAGATGGACCTTGCAAAACCGTATGAGCCAATATTGTGCAACACGACATAATTAACTATGAACATTCTTTGTAATTACCTGAGTTTACTCTGATTACCTTCTTTGGTATTGCGACGGTCGACTGGCAGACGAGACAAACGCACTTCGAAAAGGACATTGTGAAAAAAAGTGCACCTCCCATTCCTCATGAAAGTGACACGTCTTCGTCTTCTCACTTGGTCCGGCCCCCCCCACTCGTTTTTGCGGTAACTCGCTGACTAGCTTGTTAGCTTTGCCACACTTAGCGTCCTTGTTTGCGCGTGTGCGGTGACCTGAAGGTCAGAAAAACTCAGCCATCATCTGACGCTGCGTTCGATTGTATTCGTAATTCGGAAAGGTAAATTATTTCATTACACCAGCGTCTATTTTTTTCTAATGTCATGCGATCTACTATTACTACCTTTGCGATCGACTGGTAGATCGCCATCGACGTATTGAGCACCTCTGGTTTATACTATATTGAAGAAAGATGAACTGAAACAAATCCTGTTTTAATCCGATTCCCAGCAGAAGTCTGCAGTGTTCAGGGTCTCTGCTCGTGAAATGTTCTCGTATCGATGTGAGGAATCAAGCCACGTTGTGTGTAGAGGACAGGAATATTAGCAGCAGTAAATTAAAACGGGGAGCATTTTGTTTTCCTTCCTGTTTTCGGCGTGAAATGGTGTCCGATTGTGGCGGTTTCAGTTTGTCGTGGTGCGTGAAGGTGTCCCACCTCTTCTCCAATATGGCGTCTATTAAAATCCTTCGTTGTTGACTGTTTACTACCCTGGTGTGTAATTGAACACTGGAGTCATGGTGGGGTTCTGGTGAGATTCAGGGTTTTCCTTGTTCCGCTTGTTGGTTTGACGGAATTGTCCTGAAACGTCCCAGAGAGCCCCGTGTGTGTGTGGGGGGGGGGGGGGGACACCTGACACAGGAGCTGCTGTCCCACACCTGCCGTCTCAAGTGGCCTCTTCTTACCTCCACAGATTAATATCCAACGGAGCACTTAGCAGGCATAGAGATGTAAATATGAAGACACAGGGACCCGGGGGGGGGGGGACTGGTGGCGGTCTCCAGTTCCCAGAGGCTGACAGGATGAAATCAGACCCGTGGAGGGTAGGGAGGGTAGGGAGAGTTCTACAGTGTGCCAGCAGCCATGTGACGGCTCGGTTCAGGTAGGGCCAGCAGCCCAGAGCAAGGAACCAAACGTTTACAGTTGTTTTAAGCAGGTAAAGCGACACCGTCACTTGCTTTTTTGTTGTTGTTGCCGCACAGCAGAAAATCTTTGGACGGTCGACTCAAATAAGTGGGATTCCACTTGAGTTTATAACCGACACTCCTTCCTTTTGTTTGACATTTGGAGAGGAAGTGACGACTGAAACGCTTTCATGAAATGCTTCGCGGCTGAAACCAGCTGACGCTATGGAGGTGTAGCTTTCGCTTCTGAAACGACACGGAATCAGTACCGTTACTCAACAGTACCAATGTTCTGCTCTTATGTGCATTTATGATAAATGTTAGTAAAAAAAAATTCAAAATATATAAACTAGCAAATATATCAGAACAACGGCCAGCTGGTTTTATTGTAACATCACAGGTGTTTCACACATTTTCTACAGTGTTTTTCTTCTTCAAAATGCACAAATTCAAACCCAGCTTCAGTAACTCCTGTTTCATTTCCCCTCTGGAAACGTTGTGAAACTGGAGAAAACTCTAGACCAGGGGTGTCCAACATGAGGCCCGGGGGCCAGAAGCGGCCCGCCAGAGGATCTAATCCGACCTGTCATGTGATTTATATATATATATATATATATATTAAAAAAAATTTTTAAAGTATAAATATGAAAACTGACAGAGGCTGATCTAAAAACACTAGATTGACAAAAATGACATTGAAAACCACCCTTGGTCAGAATTAATTCACGCAATCTGTGGAGGTCACATGACGCAACACCTTTCACAATAAAGGTGTCCAATTTATGTGAAGTGATACTTTAGACATGTAAACTCAAAAGAAATTTCCAGATGATGACAAATTGTTTTAATCCTGAATAAAAAATACGATATCCAGATACAGATATTGTGGTTGTTTTTGCAAATATAATATCTTTAATAATATTAACTTTAATATGTACATTTCAGAATAGACTGTCAAATTCCTGCAGTTACAAAAGGATCAAAAGAAGGAAAGACTTTGACATTTGTCCATATCTGCAGTTTGATATGTTACGTTTGACTTGTTGGGCCTCCAGAGGTCAGATCAGGTTGATGTGGCCCCTCACCTGAAATCAGTTTGACCCCCCTGATCTACAGCATAATCAGGCACCTTAAATTATTGTGATAATTTTTTTGACTGGGGTCTTGTTTCTCTTTATTTCTTTATTTTTTTTAATAAAGATTTCTTGTAATCCAATTTGAACAGAGTTCAGAACTCAACATCCATCAGTCCATTTTCTATACCGCCGGACCCAGAAGAACGCAGGAAAACCAGGTAAACGCCACACAGAGACGTATTGAAGGACCTTCTGATCACCTAGTAAACTTGTTGATAGACGGAGAGAAATAATCTAAACATGGATTCTACCAAAAACATTCTGGATGAGAATAAACAAGGAAACACGACAAAGTGCAAAACAGTCCAAAATCAGTTTCTGATCCAAAAAACACGATATAATAAAAGAAGGAGTGACATCAGGTAACGGCTGTACACGGAGCGGAAGTTAAAATAGCTCCACAAACGCGGAGAAACTCGGAAGTTTAGAGATCGTCGGTGCGCCGCTCACGTCCGCCCTTGGCGGGAGTCATTTGCTGGTAACCGTGGCGACCGTGGCGGCGCTCCAGGTAATGCTAATTGCCATTAGCATTACCATAGCTGCAGTTTAACATGTTACGTTTGATCTGTTGGGCCTCCAGAGGTCAGATCAGGGTGGATGTGGCCCCTCAACTAAAATTAGTTTGACACCCCTGCATCTAGCGCTTAACCGGGAGTTTCCTCAGATTAGAAGTGTCGCTTCCGTCTCCTCCGCGAATAAAAGTGTGTGAATCGTCTCCGACGTGTTGCCTGACGGAAGCGTCGTCTCTCCCCCTCCCCCCCCCCGCAGCCGGCAGCAGGAGATCGAGGAGAAGCTGATCGAGGAGGAGACGGCCCGGCGGGTGGAGGAGCTGGTGGCCAAGCGCGTGGAGGAGGAGCTGGAGAAGCGCAAGGACGAGATCGAGCGGGAGGTGCTGCGGCGGGTGGAGGAGGCCAAGCGCATCATGGAGCGGCAGCTGCTGGAGGAGCTGGAGAGGCAGCGGCAGGCCGAGCTGGCGGCCCAGAAGGCCAGAGAGGTAACGCTCGGTCGTTTGGAACGCAGCCCCCTCCCTTTACCCCCCTCCACCCCCCCACCCCCCCTCCTCCTCCTCCTCCCCCCACTCTGACCGCGGAGGTCTACCTGCCATGGCACAAGTCTTAACGGGGGGGGCCTCTAGAGGAGGAGCCAGCATGACCACACACACACACACACATTAACACACACCTGTTCACACTGTCAACAGACTTTCTTAGAACCGCCGTCTGTCTCCGCCTCGTCCGCACTAGCCAGCCGTTGCCATGGCAACCAGGCCCCAAGATGCTGCTCCCGCCTTTAGACTTGACGGGGCCACCCGCACACCTTTTTTTTTTTTTTTTTTTTTTTTTTACACAACATTGGACTTCCTGTATTTTCAAATAAAAAAAAAAACCCCGTCCAGAATTCCCTGCGTTTCGTCAGGTTGTCTACAGACGTAAACTTTACGCTTAATCCTCGAAAGAAAAATCTACATTTTCTCTTTGAAGATTGTCCACTAATCAAAGATTGAACTGCTTTGATAAAACTCTTTGATCTTTACAACTGTAAACGTCACTGTCATGGCTGATGCCTTCTAACGCAGCAGAACCAGTCTTTTTTTTTTTTTTTTTTTAGGCCCGTAGTTAATGATGTATCTCACATTTCTTCAAGGTTCCATACCGTTTACATAAATCCAGATGAATCTGCTGACGCATCACAACGTTTATGCCACTTCAGCCCAGGACCAAGTTCAGGAAAAATGGGAATTCTCAGTGTCCCAGAACTTGTGACGAGACTTGGAATGTTCAGACCGACCCGGGTCGCTCACTCTTCTCGGCCTGCTGCTCAGACTTTTGCCATGGCCGGTCTTCATTCTTTTCATCGTTTTCCAACTGGTTCACCTTCAGTTTTGTAAATATTTCCATGATTGTCTTCAATAAAGTTTTTTTTTTTTTTTTACATTTCTTTCTGTGACACGTTTTATAGTCTGTCGATCAGCTTCCGTATTGAAGCTTTTCACACCATGTGAAGGTCTTTCTGGGTTTTTTTTAGCAGCTTCGCCAGAGATCAGGGGCCTATGCTACGACCCGTGATCAACATACCCAGGGTATCTCTGCTGGCTGGGTTTGACTCACCCAGACACACACGATACTGATCAGAAGAACACGACGCAGGTTATCACCTCGTTGGTTCAACTATTCTCTGAGAACATGAAGAATCAAAACGCATCCAAAGCCAGAACTTTCCTGACTCGTTTATACGTGACTTTGTGAGATTATTCGATATTAATTCATCGCACAATATAAACACTCTGATCGCTCAATTTCACTTTATTGCAGCAAGAAACGCGTCGGGCTGAGCTGAGCTTCTCCCGCTGCTCTTCTTTTAGCTTAGATTGTCTATCAAGTGGTCTTGAGGCTGTTTCCCCCCGTGTGTGTGTGTGTTTTGGAATATTAGTTCTTCACCGCAACATGTGTAGTTGTACGTTCCATATATTCATGTTTCTGCAGTTCTTGTCAGCGTGAGCATTATTATTAGGGACCTCTCAGGTCACTCTTAGGTCACCACTGGCCAATCAGTACCTACTGGCGAAATTCTATATTGTTTTTGTTATGTTTTTTCTTATTATTATTATTTTATGGGACTCCTGATGCGTCAATCGACTCAGATTTGACCCCCTAAACACCAAATTTGGCACACTCGTCAAAACTGGGGAAAAATGTTATTTAAAATCTAAAAGAAAATCCCCACAAAGTCCAAAAATGGCTCTCTAGCACCACCTAGAAAATTTTAACCGCCCGCCACGGTCCGAAGGAATGTCGTAGAGAGATAAAACGAACGTCCATTTGTTCGTCTCGTTGGGATCTACAACTCACGCGCTCTAACTTTTGACCTGACTCCAACAGGAAGTCCGCTATTTGCCTTTCAAAGTAAGATTTTTGCCCCCCAAAAAAGCCCAAACTGCAAATCTAACTATTTATTATTGGATTCATTATTCCAGATCAACCCTCGTGGAGCCAAAATAGACTTGGAACACGTCTTATTGGGTAGTTTTCCAAGAGGTTTGATCTTGATTTGGAGGCGGAGCTTTACACTCGCTTTGATCTCATAGAGAGAAAGTCACCAGGGCGACTTTATCCCTGGGAGAAGTTGGAAGTTCTCTGGATAAGAGACGATCCAGTGTCGTAGCGCAGGCCCCGGGTCGGTACAGGTTCAGGAGGTCATGGACCTCGACATTGAACGTTGCTTCCTCACAAAAAAACTGATCCTGAGAGACACGTACCCCATTTCCCATTCAAATGCTGCGATTGATGGTCGGGGGGGGGCGGGGCTTTGCAGGAGATTGTGGGTACTCCAGACCTTGCCCACGCGCATTTTTGCAGACGGAGGAAACTGGCGGCGCAGACGAATTGACGCCGGACCCATGTCACACATTTTAATGTCGTCACACTTGCCCATAAACAGCCAAGGTACCGTGTTCTCCGTCGGGAGGTCGGCTCCTCCGCCTCCTCACTTCCTGTCGCTGCCGCAGAGCGCGGCGTCCTCCCGTAGCCCCGTCCACACCAGGACTGAGGAGTAGGGTGTAGCTCAGTCTGGTGATGGTTCGAGGGTGGAGGGGGGGCGGGGGGGGGGGGGGGGGGGGGGGACGGTGACCTGTGACCTCACGCTTCCACGTTCCACGACCCCGACCCGGCTGAGAAAGTGTTCTGTACTCACCACTTGCTTCTCCTCTAGGCCTGCAGCTGCTCACCGTAACGTTGTTTTCCCCCCCTCGACATCATTGTGCTGTTTTGTTGTGTTGACTTTGGAAACCCCCCCTCCACCCCCCCCCCCCCTCCACCCCACCCCACCCCCACCCTCCTAAACTAGCTGCTGGCCCTGCAGCCTCTCAGCTCGTGTCGACCCGTGTCCTGTACTGTAAGTGTACCGTGGTCGGGTTGGTGCTCGAGCCGCACACACACACACATGCATACACACACACACACACACACACACCGTACATACACACACACACACACACACGTGAAGCAGAGCCCGCCGGCCCGGAGCTGCTCTGTCTGCAGGGGCCGCAGTCCGGACCAGACTGTACATATTCAACCCTTTAATGCCGAATGCTTTCACCAGTTGTGTAGGTACACAGGCAAGGAAATGCGTAGGTATTCGTGCATTGGTGAGCCAAAACTATTCCCTCTTTTATTTGTATGCTTCTCTCTCTCCCTCTCTCTCTCACTCTCTCACTCTCTCTCTTGTTTATAATGTTAAAAAGCTGTATTTTCTTCTAGACTGTACTGTCTGTCATACCTCTGTCTCCTCTTGATGAGTGTGATTTGATGAGTGTGTCTCTCACAGTAAGTGCCGGCGGTGTGGTTTAGCCTGTAAAGTTCTCTGCGAGGGAATAACCAGCAGTAGAGGGAGAGTTTTTTTTTTTTTTTTTTCTTTCTGCCTCTTTTAAACGTATTTTAGTTTAAACCAAGTCGAGACCGCAGAGAAACGACCTTCTGTATGCCGTGTGCGTTAGCTGGTGGTGAATTCTCATGCGTGTGAGAGTGTGTGCGATTATGTATGAGTGTGTGTGTGTTTGTGTGCGTGTGTGTGTGTGCGTGTGTGTGTGTGCACGTTCCAGTGCTTTTTGGCCTGTTTGTGCGCTAACATGGCACCATGTCACCCCTCTAGGAGGAAGAAAAGTCAAAGCGGGAGGAGCTGGAAAAAATCCTGGAAGAGAATAACCGCAAGATCGCCGAGGCTCAGGCCAAACTGGTACGACCCGGCGCTCCACTTCCTGGTTTTTTTTTTTTTTTACTAAAATCACACGTCCGCAGGATCCGTCAATTTCCCGCCTCCCATTTATTGCCTATTGCCGCTTACCCACTAGTTCCACGTCGTCGTTAGTACCGGGTACTTTTGTGACTCTTCCTCTGCCGGGGTTCCAGGCGAGTCCACAATGTGACGTCGGCAGAGGGCAAGCTGCTGATTGGCCGGCGCCTCACGACACAGAAACGCTCACAAGCAAAGAGATCTGTCAAACTCATTATAGTTGAGGGGCCACATCCACCTGATCTGACCTCTGGAGGCCCAACAAGTCAAACGTAACATGTCAAACTGCAGATATGGACAAATGTCAAAGTCTTTCCTTCTTTTGATCCTTTTGTAACTGCAAGAATTTGACAGTCTATTCTGAAATTTACATATTAAAGGAAATCAGATATTATATTTGCAAAAAAAACCCTCAGTCACCTGTATCTGGATATTGTATTTTTATTCAGGATTAAATCAATTTGTCATCATCTGGAAATTCTTTTGAGTTTACATGTCTAAAGTATCACTTCACATAAATTGGACATGTTGCAAGAATGGTCGGTACCTTTATTGTGAAAGGTGTTGTGTCATGTGACCCCCACAGACTGCATTAATTAATTCTGACCAAGGGCGGTTTTGAATGTCATTTTTGCCAATCGAGTGTTTTTTGATCAGCCTCTGTCAGTTTTCATTTTTATAGTTTAAAAATAAAAATAAAAAGTCACATGGCGGCCGGATTAGATCCTCTGGTGGGCCGCTTCTGGCCCCCAGGCCTCATGTTGGACACCCCTGGATTAACCAGTTTCTTTCACGGCAGACGTTAAAAACACGTCCCGGCGAACGCCGTCTAACCACGTTTCCCGTTAAGTTATAAAGTATCGTGCCGTTTTGATTGGCTGCTGCTAATGGCTGGTAGCAAGAGTCACCAGTTAACAGCGGCACCAGTCAAGCCGAAACACCGGGCAGTGAACTCCAACTCCAGCCATTTAAAGACCTAAAGCGGCTCCGTGAAGCTTTTACCTTTCCCACCTGTGACATGTTTGCTTCAGATCCAGCAAACTGAGGAAGCATGTCGCTGGTGGTTCTGACCTCTGACCTCTGACGTTGTGTTTGCCGCCCGCAGGCCGAGGATCAGTTGCGTATCGTGGAGGAGCAGAGAAAGATCCACGAGGAGCGCATGAAGCTGGAGCAGGACCGTCAGAAGCAGCAGAAGGAGGAGCAGAAAATCATCCTGGGAAAAGGGAAGTCCCGGCCCAAGCTCTCCTTCTCGCTCAAGGCCACCGAGTGACCGAGGCCGCTCCCGCTCCCGCCCCCGCCCCCGCCCCGTCCTCCACCGCCCCCTTGCGTCCCGCCCCGCCTTCGGCTCCTCCCGCTCCTCATCCAGCCCCGCTCCTCCTCCTGGAACGCTCGCTTCGTTTTGGAAGTGCTGAAGGACGGTTGACGGGAAAAGGGGGACGACCCGGGGTGTGCTGACTCACTCATGCCCCGTGAAGACTCCGTGAAGACCTGCGTTGTCCCTCCCGGTCTGGACGAGGAGGCGGCGCCTCCGCTGCCGCCACCCCCACTCCCACTCCCCCGCCTCACATGACTCTTGTTTTTTGTTTTGTTTCGTTTAATTTTTTTCTTTGGTTTGATTTTAACTTTTAGGGAACTCGAACTGATGTAGAAAGCTAACTGCCCCTCCTCCAGTCTTAACATGTGACGGCGGCCGTGTCCTCTGGCGTGTCCACGGCCTGCAGGCGTCCGGCTGTCCTCTCGCATGACTCATTGTGACTCCATGCATCAGCTCACGGGCAGTTTGGGGGCTAGGGTGGGTGCAGGCTTTTCCCCGTTTCACTCATGGAGCGGCTGTCAGAGAGCAGCGACCTCCATCCTTGCAGTTCAGAACAGCAGGGGAACCGGAGTGCCGACCCGCTCCTGGGGAACCGGAGTGCGGAATCGCTCCTGGGGAACCGGAGTGCCGACCCGCTCCTGGCGAACCGGAGTGCCGACCCGCTCCTGGCGAACCGGAGTGCCGACCCGCTCCTGGCGAACCGGAGTGCCGACCCGCTCCAGGGGAACCGGAGTGCCGACCCGCTCCAGGGGAACCGGAGTGCCGACCCGCTCCTGGCGAACCGGAGTGCCGACCCGCTCCTGGCGAACCGGAGCGAGTGCCGACTCCCAAGCTGCCCGTGACCTCAGACCCTCCAGGCAGTGATGAGGGGGGGCAGCAGGGCGTGTCCTGTATGATGTGATGTTACTAGGCTTTGCTGTGATGTGCTGATCCAACCCCTCTCCCCCCCCTCCCCCCACCCCCCGGTCCCCCCTCCTGCTCCTCCTCCTCTGCTCGGTTCAGATTGACAGACAGGAAGTGTCCATGAATCCCGCAGCCTCGTTTTATTCCACGTTAGTTTCGAGCGGTCCTCCCCCTCGGGGGCTCATGTTTTAGTAATTTAACTCGGGCAAGGCGCCTCCCTTGGTAAGTGTCGGTTCGTAGAGGATGCACAAGTTCAGGTAAGACGAGGTCCAAGGTCAGCGTGAGTGTATGAGAGTGTGTGTGTGTGTGTGTGTGTGTGAGAGAGAGAGAGAGAGAGTGTGTGTGTGAGTGTGTGTGTGAGCGGCAGGCTGACCTCACCTGGCTGTAACAACATTTTGTTATGTGGGTTTTCTTTTTTGTTTTTTGTTTTTTTTTGTTTTTTTAAATCATCTTGTAATTTCCCCCCTCCCCCCAAACTGATAGTCAAGGGACTGAACAGATGAATAAATCCATTGAATGCCGACACCGCCCGCCAGTGACACTCTTTAATTCATCCAACGACGGTACAGTTTCCGAGATCTTTTCTCTACACGTTGAACTTCCCAGTTACACAGATCCCTTCTGGAACCCGAGGGCGACAGGAGCGCAACTGGGAACTGTGGAAATAGAATAGACTATATAATTTGATTAAAAAAAAATCTATACACTTGTAAATACAGGGGGGAATTCAGTGGCTTTAATATTTATATTTTCAGTGCATTTCACCAACTTCTCAAAAAAACGACACGCGTGAATTGCGCGCAGTCGTCCAGGGAACAAACGATAAGATTTTGGGACGTTAACGGCGAAACGTATCTGAATAAATCCACAAAAAAATGGGGGGAAATGATCATACAAAGCAGATGAGGGGCTCCTCGTGGAGAAGGTCAAAGGAGATCAGCATCTGTTGCCATGGTGATGCTCCCCGTCTCAGCGTTTCACACAGTGGTGTTGCTCCCTCGCAAGCTAGTACGCTGTTAGCGCACGTCGATGCTAACTCGGTTCCAACAGAGTGTAGCGCTAGTTTTATAGTTGAGTCAATATAATAACGATCTGCCCACTAGAACGCCCATCCACCCCCATTGTTAATGTTTATAGAGTGTTACATTGTTTCAGTCGGCGTTTTCTGCCGTTTCCGTGGAGACGCCGCCTGATTTGTTTTTTAAACCAGGTTTGACGAGCCGATTCCTTGTTGTTAGCGTGAAAGACGAGAAGAGTTCGGAGATTCTCTTTGGGAGTCTTGATTCTTCGTCTTGATTCGAAGTGACGACCCTTCAGCCCGTCGACCTGAATAAGCGGCGTGATCGATGACGCCGGCGTTTCCAGCGTGTGTGAAGTCGGAGCCGACCTGAAATCTTTCATCCCGTTACTCCGTCATGAACCGACGCCGGGATTTCAACGCCGGTTGTTGACGGCGACAAACCACCTCCAGTCAACCCTGGAAACCGTTCCGGTTTAACACGATTAAAGGAATACGGTACGCCACTTTCATGGTGAATACAAACGATGGGGGCTAATGCTAATGCTAATGCTACTTCCTCGGGTAACAATTACGATTCAAGTGAAAACGCATAAACAAAATGCATTTTTTTGCATTTTCATTTTCGAAAGTTTTGCGTTCACACACACAAAACAAAAACGTTTTAGAAACGGTGGTGAAAATGATGTAGTTGCCATGTTGGGCCACAAGTGGGTGCTGGTTTTTTGGGTTTTTTATTTTTTTTTATTAATTAAAGGACACGTGTATTTCCAGAAAGAGTTTTCAAAAAGTTCCACCTTTAGAAGCCGATTCTAAAATTCTATTTTCAGTAGCTCTTTAAACTCAATGAACATTTTGCATTTTCACATGAATTTGTCGTGAACGGGCTCTCTGAAAGCGATAGCTAACTCCGAACAGAAGTTTATACATATGAAATAAATTACAAATATGCCTTTAAATGATAAATCCATGTTAATGTTTCCAGGTCTGGGTTGGAGACTCTGGTGTTCAGTGAAGCAGTTTATTTATTTATTTATTTCTCATGATTTTAAAGCCTCACCGCATATAAACATTAATGCCAGAGTGAAGTTAATGCTGAATCTCTGGTTTGAACTGAAGCTGCTAGCTAACTTAATAATAAACCGCTTAATTCCTGCCTGTAAAAAATGTCTCGCACGAAATAGACCCACCTGTTGGTTAAACAATAGATTAACTCATCTTTACTATTTCATTTTTACTTTCTCATTTGAAAACTTTGAGCAGCTGCTCAGTAAATTCCAAACTGAGACACTCAAACACCTGATGAGAGGTGGAACCTCGTCTGTAAAATACATTTCAATTGGAATAAACCTGGATTTGATGTTTAAATGATGATTTAGGATTGTTTACCATCATTGGGGGAAAAAAATAAAAGCACACGTAATTTTGTCTAGATTGTGTTGAAAACTGTTTTTCTCAGATAAATACAAAGAAACACGTTTTTTTAGTGGAAGTATTAAAAGTGATTTTCTTGCGTTTTAGTCAGAATCCATTGCACAGTATTTCTCTTTCTTTGGATCACGGATACCCGGGTCCCGCTGCCTCTCTCAGCCGGCGTGTCGCCTCCTCCACCGGGGAGGACCGACACGGACCGACACCTTTCCCGGCCGCCGGGCCACCGGCCCCGGGTTGCGCACCCCCGGTTCCCCCGGCGCTGGAAGCGCACCAACACCTCCTCGATACCGCGGCTCCGGCGTCAGGCTCGCCCGCCGCGCCCAGGCGCGCGCTCCTCCAGGGTTGAGCCCGGCCGGACGGGAACGCTGGAAGCCGACTTCCACCGCGGCTCCTGCTCTGTTCGGCTGCCCGCCCGCCCGCACGCCCGCCCGGGCGCTGCTGCTCCGCCCCGGGCGTGTTTTCCTGCCTGTCCCGCTGGATCCTGGAAGTCTGGAAGGTTGTTTAACTTTAAGGATTTAAAAAAAAAAAACCAAAACAACCAAAAACATAGGCGTGTTTTCTTTAAATACTATCAAAAGCTGTTATGTTTAAATAAAACAGTTTCTTAAGCCTCCAACCTCATTTACAGCAGTTTAAACAGACTTTACGCACAACTTCATTATCTAATTCAATTTCCATCTAATCTCGGCGAGACCTTCTTTATCTCCCAACGTTGACGCATCAACACCAGTTAAAACTCTTTCTTCTTAAATTTGCAAGTGTCAAACAGCTGTGTGTGTGTGTTTGTGTGTGTGTGTGTGTAGGAGTGTGTGCGTCCTGGCTGTCCCGGGAAGAGACGCCCTGTCTGCGGCGGGCTGGCACCGCGCGTCCCGGCGGCTTCAGGGACCCCGCAGCCCGGCCAGAGAGGGGGCAAGAAGGGAGCTTAAATCTAACCCCCCTGGAAGAATTTTTAAAACACTGAAGCTCATCAACATACACGGAACAAAATGTAGGACTCTTTGGAAAGCAAGTTGATCGGTGATGGGAATTGTTCAGAGATAAGGGTTTTTGAGGGGACACACAAAATAATTAAAAGAGAAAAAAATTAAACTGTAAATCATAGTTAAATGGGAAAAAAAACCATACTTCAAGACATTAAAGTCTGAATTAGAAAAAAAAGTCAGAATTCACATTTTATTACGAAAATTATAATAAAAAAGGATTTACGCACAAGTTTCCAACTCAATTTTCGAGATTACGAGAAAACGGTTAAAGTTACGACTTGATTATTTGAACTTTAGATAAAAGTAAATAATCGCTATAAAAAAAAGTATTATACAACTTTTTTTTTTACACTTTCCTCAAAATCATCCAAAATTAAAGCGCCTTTTTGCACATTATTTTCAGGTAAATGTAAAAAAGTCAAAAACAAATAGGGACTTTTTCAATAAAGGAAAGATAAAATCAAGTCCCGGGAGCTGATTGAAGCTGATTTCTGTGGTAATCAGGTCCAATAAACATCCAGCCGGGGCCGGAGAGGGGCTGCGCTCTGAGTCTGCGGCCGGGCAGGAGCCGCACGCGCCGGGCTGATCTCACCTCGCGGGCCGCGGCCACTTCAGCCTCATCCGCAGTTAAAACAATCAACAGACCGGGATGGAAAAGTTCACACTTTCACACATGTGCAGGTAAGAGGGGTGTGTGTGTGTGTGTGTGTGTGAGAGTGTGTGTGTGTGTGTGTGAACTCATTCAATTAGAGGCTGTTTACTAAACGGTGTGAGTGTTTCAATGGAAATGAAGCAGGCCTGTAAAAGTTTAACACGTTTATATAGATTTTCCTCATTCACCCTTTCAAGACTCTTTTCTTCTATCACATGATCTTTTAGTATTTTGTCAGATGAGCTCAACAAATTAACTTTTACTGACACTTCCCACGAAAGTCAATGCAGACAAACAGAAATGTTTTCTTCTTCCCTGAATTCTTTAATTCAGTCAGTGGTAGATGAATTGCACTACATTTTATAGTTAACAAGGTGGTTTATCTTCATGTTGGAGGTTATAAAACGTCCATGGTTTGATTGTAAACGTGTCTCTGCTGAATACGTTTCATGAGGAACGGTGAAGAGAAGAGTGACATTTATTGTTCCGTCAGCAAAATATATTAATGTTTGTTAAAAAATAAATAAATAATAGAGAAACAATTCAACATAAAAGCTGTCGAGGCGTCCTAGAAAGTCCAGACATCCAGGAACTGCTGCTTCTTTTAATCAGTCAATATTCCCAAAAGAAATCCTGCGTAATTCCGTGTAAATGTACCGTTGTGACGTCATTGTTCAATATAATCCACCGTCTTCATTATACAGGTTCATTAAAACGGAGTTCTTGTGGGAACGTTTGAAGTTGTGTGAGTTTCCTGTGAGCTCTTCCCCGCTAGTGGGCGCTCTTGCCTTGGAAATGAACTTGGAGGGATTGTGTGGCGCAGTGTGTGTGTGTGTGTGTGTGTTCTATAGAGCTGCAGTGTTTTCTACTTGATTGCACCTTGCAGGGGGGGTTATGGGGGGGGGGGGGGTCTTTTAAATCCACATCCAGGCATCGTGATGTTTGTTAATTCCGAAGTTAAAGAAACGTGTAAATTACGCACGGAGTTCAATAAAACACCAACCTTCAGTCGTCATTGAACCACTCACGTTGCGTCATAAAGCACATTTATCGATTGTTTATTATTTATTAGACGTAAAAAAAAAAAAAAAAACATGATGTGAATTCGGGGTCAACAATTTTTTTTGCGGGTTTCGTTGGATTAAAAGTCGAACTGAACTGGAATTTCTTCCCCGGGTCGTTTTTGATTGACAGCTCGCCCTTCCTCTTTCCCTCCCCACCCTCCCTCCCTCCCCCTCCTCCGCCCTCGACCAATCAGCGGCGGCCGAGGGGGTGGAGCCTGCGCGCGAGCCGCTCACCAAATATTCCCAGTCTCGATCCCCGACGCAGTTACTTTCCATCCAGGTTTCGGAGCAGCCGCTGAGGCAACCTGCAGCCTCCCGTGCGCGAGTCTGCTTGGGGGGGAAGGACGCGACCTGACGAGGACCCGAGCCGCGGACACTTGTTTTTCTTTTTTTTTTTTTTTTAATTTTAATTTTTGGGGTTCTTTCATATATCTCTATTTTTTTCTTCTGGAGGATTGTGGACCTTTTTTAAAAAAAAAAAAAAATATATATATATATATATATACACATATATATAGTATGAGAACTTCCATTCCAGCTCCTTTTGATTTCTCCCATTGCCACATTTGATAATTTCCTTCATCCTGACCATCCGACCTCATCGCTCCCCGCTCATCCCTCCGCCGCTGTCACCCGCACCATCACCTCCACCAGCACCAGCTGAAACGCGTGCGCGCCTTGCCTTTGCCTTTGCCTTGCCTTGTTGCGTGCGTGTGCGGGGATTTCTCACTGTTGCAGCCGCCGCTCTCCCTTCTTCTCCCCCCCCCCGCCACCCCCCCCCCCCACCACCTCCTTTTGGATGTTTGCATTGCCGGACTATAAAACGCAAAGGGATTATTACTTGTATTGATTTCCATCCCGGTGCACGCGCGGAGCCGCCACTTTTTTTTTTGCTTCTTTCTTTCTTCTTCTTCTTCTCCGAGTCTCTCTGATGGGGGATGTATCGCGCGGAGGGTTTGAAGTCTTAAAAGAGGGGGGGTGAGAGGAGAGAATATCGAGGCTCTGCCCGCCGAATGAACTGCCCGCCGTGCGCCTTTGGCTTGTTGGAGCGGCTCGGTCGCTGGAAGATGCTCTGATCGGGATCCGTGCGCCTCCGGATCCGGATTTATTACTGCGAGGAGCCGTTTCTGGAGCGCTTCTGTGTGATTTCCTCTTTTTTTTTTTTTTTTTTTTGTTGATTGGTTGGTGTGCATGAGGACTCACACTTTCGGTTGATTTTGACACGGGGATTGCGCGGCCGACACGGAACCATGGGGGACTCGATGTGGAGATATTATGTCGGAGTTTTGTTTATTGCCTTCAAAGTGGACTTGTGCCGGGCGCTCATCCTGGAGTCCATCTACTGGAACACAACAAACACCAAGTGAGTACACACACACACACACACACACACAACACACACACAGAACACACTCTCTCTCACATACACACACACATTTTTAATGCCAGTCTGGAACAAACGGCGCAGCTCGCCGCCCACACCTCAACGCGTAAAATACCCGCACTCACTCAACAAAGAGCACTTCACTGGACTGACGTTCACATCTCCATGTTATTTCACTTTTTTTTATTTTTTTTATTTGTATTTAAACCAATCGTATCCAGAACCTTGAAGATTTCCCAGTGAAAACACCGCATCATAACGCGTAAATAATAAAATAATAATAAAAAAAAATCCGCCGAACCACCCGCCTTTTGCCTGCCACTTTGCGCCCGGGCTGTCCTCTCCTCTCCTCCGCTGTGAATTGTCCGCATGGAGGCTGGAGGGTCGATCCGGGCTGCGCACTGCAGCCGTCAGACGCAGACGCCAGGCCAGAAGAAGATGTGGCGGCTCGTGTCGCGGTTGAGAGGGGGAAAAAAAAAAAACACTTGCGCGCAGCGGCGCGAGCGCACGGAGAGGCCGAGCGGTGCGCAAAACCTGTGCCACGAGCTTTTTTTATTTCAATTCTCCCTCCTGTTCTTATTGCCTCTATGTTGCCTGCATGCATATTAAAGAACGTGTGTGTTTTAACAACAAGTACAAGAATTAAATAATAAAAAAAAAAAATGCAGCATTCACGTTTGGTGGTAAAATAATAATAAGTTAATTCATAGGGTGGTAGTAACAGGTCCAGAAACGTCAGTGGGCTCACACATGTTCCCCTGCTTGTCTTCTACCTTCCTCTGTGTTTGCGAGGTGAGGATGTTTATGAAGGTGAGGCGGAGAGGCGGTGAGGCTCAGCCGGGTGCCGCTCCGGGCGCAGCGGCCGCCGGGACGCCCCGGCCGGCCGGTGGTGCGAACAAGGCGCAAAAAAAACCCCCCCAAAAACCGCCAGGTGTTGCTCCTCTGCGGTTTTCCCGGTGGATTCGTGGGTTCGGAGAGGCGAAAAGTTTCAACGGAGCCGTGGGGCCGCTGCGTAAACTCGCGTTTCTGTCGTTTAATTCATTATTCACGAGTTGTTTTCCTGGCGTCCCGGCCCGGGGATCGTTTTAGGCCTCGTTACTCTGGCCGGAGCTTGTTCTCCTTGCAGTTGTTTCTCGCAGCCTGACGTCATCGTGACCCTTTGTAAATAGTCCAAAAAAGCTGAAAAGGCGCTTAAATAGTTGTGTTTTTTTCATCAGTTTTAGGAGAAAGGCGCCTTCTTTTGTGGCCGTTTCGTCACGGCCTGTGTGTGTGTGTGTGTGTGTGTGTGTGTGTGTGTGTGTGTGTGTGTGTGTGTGTGTGTGTGTGTGTGTGTGTGTGTGTGTGTGTGTGTGTGTGTGTGTGTGTGTGTGCGCGCGCGCGCGTAGACGTTGGGGACGGTCTAACAGGTGTCTATTGTTGAGGCTCTTCCAGTTTTGAACGGCTGCGGAAGGACGTCTTTTGACGCGCGGCGCACAAGGTCCGCACGGTCTCTCCGTGTGTGTGTGTGTGTGTGTGTGTGGTGTGTGTGTGTGTGTGTGTGTGTGTGTGTGTGTGTGTGTGTGTGAGGAGGATTCTGGTGCTCCTGTGTGCCTCGGCCTCTCCAGCCTCTTGACTGCTGCCACAGCCATCTGCGTCCCGGTCTGACGCACCAAAAAATGCCCGTTCCGAATTTAGAATCACGACATTTTTAACTCCAGTTTTCCCACCAAAGGTCGCGTTTCAGACTCAAATGTTTCACATCACAGGTACATTTGTCCCGCAGTGACTTGTTTCAACGCTGCTGGCGTCATTTGACACCCACTTACGCTGTAAAATCTCATTTTTGGACAAATTAGACGAGTCCCTAAATAATCCGGACTAAAATCTTGAGTTCACTTCAGATGTGAAGCTGAACTTCATCCAGTTAGTGTCATTAAACATGTTTGCTTTTGAAATACACGTGACTCTTTTAAACACGTTTTCCAGGAGACAGTAAAGAACTATTCTATTCTACTTCTAAATATTTAATCATCAGTTTGTTACCAGTCTAATAAACTTTGACGTTTGTTGGTTTTTTCGCTGCCATTTTGACCTCCTCAAGCGTTTTCGTCTTCCAACATTGTCGTCGGGGGTCGTTAATTAAAAGGTCACGTCAGAATGTCAGGTTATTCAGGTTATTTCTTCCAGGCCTCAGCGTATATACTGCAAACTGTGCCTGTTCGTTTTCCCGTGAGGTTTCCGACGATTAAGACAAAACAGGAAGTGGTCGTTCGGCGGAGACGTCCCGGGTCACGCTCCTTCACCTTCACGTGGTCCGACTCGGTTTGGGTCGTTCGGACTCGGTTTGGGTCGTTCGGGACTCAGTTTCAGTCGTTCAGACTCGGTTTGTTATTTGCTAAGTAAAGAGAGAAAACACTTTGGGAGCGTCCGACCCTCCGAGAGCGGGGTCCAGGCCTCGTGGGGGGGGGGCATCCACCGCCACCACCCGCCGCCGCACCACCGCAGTCGGCATTCCTGCAGAATTAGGCGCTCCCCTCTCGAGGGTCGTCACGCTCTCGTCTGAACCTGGACTGAGATCCGGTCCACAGCGGTCGTCGTCCCCCCCCCCCCCCGAATTGATTCTCTTTTGTTTTATTCCCTCTTGAGCTCGTCTGACTGGCGGTATAGAGCAGGTCAGCAATGTGTTGAGTCGTCCTCTTCGTCCTCCTCGTCTTCCTCGTCTCGTCTTAAGTTTGTCTTTTTGACTATTGAGGGAAAAAGAAGGACGAACGTTAGAAATGTGGAGGCTCTGGGCCGGTTTGATGCCTTTGTGTGTTTGTGCAGGAGAGGATGGGGGGGGGGGACCGCTCTCTCAGTGTGTGTGTGTGCGTGTGTTGTGTGTGTGTGTGTGTTGTGTGTGTGTGGTAGTTAAAATCCCTCCACGGGCTGACGGCTGTGTCGATTAAACCTCATTGTTGTGCTGCTCTACTGCTTTACTGCCCTTATGCATGAGCTTCCTCAGAAAAAAAAAAACAAGAGAGTGACCCCACCACCTCCAAACTCACCCCCCCTAACACACACACACACACACACACACACACACACACACACACACACACACACACACACACACATGCACCTCCTTTCGTCTGGTAATCCATTTTGTAGTTGGGAGGGAGAAACAAAAGCGAGGCCTGCTTTACATGGTTTATGTAAAAGGAGCGCTCCCTCTCCTCCACCGCAGTTCATTAAGAGATTACACACACAACACACACACACACACACACACACACACACACACACCACACACACACACAACACACACACACACACACACACACACACACACACACACACACACGGGCCCTTTGTGACCGGGCAGCAAATGGGGGCACCTCGGTGGGTCCTTTTGTGAGTGAGTGAGGGTGGAGGAGGAGGGTGAGGGGGGTAGTCAGTTGAAAATGATGCCCTCCTCCTCCTCCTCTTTTTCTCTTTCCTGCCCCGGTGGAGGAGTGGTTGGGGCGGTCGAACCGCGGGTTTGAATCCCGAGATACTTTGAACTTAAACAGGAAAAATCTGCTGAAAGTAAACGAACAGTGACGAAGAAGAAGAAGAAGAAGAAGTGGATTTATTTTCTATTAGCAGCGGCAGAGGAAAGGCAATGATTCTGATTTTGTCATGAAAGAAGAAGAAGAAGAAGAAGCAAAAACAGAAAAGATGGAGATGAGAGAGAAGAAAGCACCCGGGGGGGGGGGGGGGGGGGGGGGGGGGTGGGGGGGGGGGACGTCGGGGTAATTACGTCTCGGCCCGCCGGGATCTCGAAGGCCCGGATTACTGGAGGAGGGAGGAAGGAAGAGGACGAGTGACCCCCCCCGGACCACCGAGGGCCGAGGCCTGCTGGGGGTGGGTGGTTGGTGGTGGGGGGGGGGGGGTAGTCACATGACGAAGAAGTTCTGTTTTCTTTTGGCTGCTTCTCAGGAAGGAACCCTGTCAGCCTCCTTTTGCTTCCTTTTGCTCTAAATACCCCCCCATCCCCCCCCCTCCCCCTCCCCCTACACCCCCCCCCCCCCCCACACACACACAATGTAAATGTAAAGGTGCAAACACACAGCGAGGAGGTAAACAAGGAAAACAGATGTCGCCCTGCAGATTCACCACCTCCAGCTAAAAACATTATTATTTTTTTTAAAGTCACTTTGTGACCAAAAGTGTCACGTTTGTGTAAAAGCGGCGTTTTCCGTTGAAACTCGAGCTCAAGTGAAGACTCCGCGTTTAACGCTCACCTTTGAACTCGCCACGTATCGCAGGCGTAGCGGAGAGAAAGTTGGAATAAGAAACTCAACCCGGAAAACACTAGATTAAAAAAAAAAACCGCTACGTTTCCCCGTCTTTTCTCCTGAACGGCCAAGTGATTTTTTTAGCGTCGCTCGTCGGAATCGTGTTTTTCCAGCCACCTCGTACCTCGAAGGCGCTTCCTCTAAATGTCCCGGCTGCGATAAAAAAAACAAAAAAACGAGTCCTCCTTGCGGTTCGTCTCCCGGCCACCAGGGGAACATTGAGCTGTTTATCATCCAGTGTGACGGCGGCGCTTGATGTTGTCGCGCTGATGCTAAGTGCTAAGCTCACGCTTTCTCTCTTTAGTTCTCCGAGTAAAAACAAAATAAACACACATTTCCTTGAACCCTCCTGTTTAATGTCGATTTCATCCTCGACCTCAAGGAATTTACGAATTTAACAGAACTAAAAATCAACCAAGGGAGTCGTTTATTCCCCATTTTGACAATTTTTTTTATTTTATTTTTTTTTACATTATTTATTGATGATAAGTGTGCAGCTGCTTTCATGCTGACCTGAACCAGATCATCTGATCATTTGTTGGCATGGTGGTAAAGTGGTCCCCCCCCCCCCCCCCCCCCCCCCGGTGAAGGAATGACGGACCTCGGCCCCCGTCAGGGTTCCATGATGGAGGCTGCAGCTCTGCACAC
>NC_137655.1:2910647-2920647 GCF_963422515.1 Blennius ocellaris
CTTTATTTCCACATATATATAGGCCATATTTCACTTTGGCAACTGTCATACATTCTCAAGGCAATAACTAAGAACGAACTAAAAAACAATTATGTAAGAAGAACATATTGGTGCATATATGCACAAATACATACGTGCATATATGTACCTATATAGGTACCTGTATGCACATATATGTGTACACATATATGTGCATTTATGTACATATAATATAGGAAAACGGCCAATTTTATACATGTCACATAACCTATATCAAAACCTATATTAAAACATATATGTTTATATAGGTTCTTTCCATGTGGGTAGACTCCCTAAATACCTTCTAATAACGTATTTCTATACCAGTTACTTAATCGGTTTTAGTCCTTTAGTTGATTTTTATTGAGGTTGACGTGCAGGTTGTCTTCAAATAGTCACTGGTGTTGTTCTGGTAGACAAACGTCGGTAGAAGCGAAACCAGAAGACGCGGGGAGCTGAAGCCTCGGGCAGAAAAAAAACACGATTTATTTTGAAAGGAAAAAAAAACAAACCCTAACCACAAAACACACCTGCTTGCTCATGTGGATACGTTGGGCTTTTTCTATTTTCTCTATAAAAGCACATTGGAATGACTGTAATGTATTTAAAAATCGTATTTTTTATTATTAAAAAAAAAAACACGTTTTGCTTGTGATTTGTATTTTTCAGATCCCTCTGATCCCATTTCACCCAAAGACAACCCCACCAGGGTCCCCTACTCCCCCAAGCACTCGGACGGCAAAGACGCCTACAACCCCAACGACGTGCTGGAGAAACCAGGTGAGCAGTGTGTGTGTGTGTGTGTGTGTGTGCGTGTGTGTGTGTGCGCGTGTGTGTGTAAAGGAAAATAAAAGGTCAGGGAATAATTGAATGCGGCCCCATAAAGCTGACCGGCGTCCCGCCGGCCCCCTCCAGGACTTAACCCGCCGCTTTAAGTGACATTTTTTCGAGGAAAACGATCCGATGGCCGTTCTGCCGCCTTCGTCTCGTAAACGACGTCGCTCACTGCTCGTTTCTGCGGCGAATCGCCGACGCGGGGAACCGAGACGCGGCGTCACGACGCCGCAGACCGTTTAAGAATCTCAGTTTAAGAATCTCTGCAGAAGAAAAATAAGGGGTAAAATAAAAAAGAGAGAGGGAGAGAGAGAGAAACGGGAAAGGCCTGAGAACAGAAAACAAGCTGACCTACATAAACGGCGCTCCAAGCCCTCCGTCTGTCCCCGCCTCACCGAGGGGGCGTCGCTTTTTAAAAATGTATTTATTTATTTATTTTAGTTTCCCCATCAAATCGCAGCTCGCCGGTGCAGCCCTGCCGTTCGCCGCCCGGTCAATCCAGGCTGGCGCCGCTATCTGCTCACCTCAGCATCACACACCCCCCCCCCCCCCCCCCCCCACCACCACCCCCCCACCCCCCACCCATCCACCCCTTCATTGTATCTCATGTCTCATCCCTCCATCCCGGCCCCGCTAGCGGGAGCATATGGGCGCCAGAGTGCCGTGGGGCCGAGCGTCTGAGGCGGCGTAATCCCCTTGTAAGACAAGGGAAGGGTCCTCGCCTGCCATCCTGTAACACCCCCCACCCCCCCTACCCCCCCACCCCTCCTACCCCCCCCCTACCCTCCACCCTCCACGGGTGGAGGGTGACAGTAATCGTGAACCAGGGAGTCGGGAGCTCAGCTTCCATAATTGATGTCTCATGATGGCATCATGTATCAAGTTATATGTGTGTGTGTGTGTGTGTGTGTGTGTGTGTGGTGTGTGTGTGTGTGTGTGTGTGTGTGTGTGTGTGTGTGTGTGTGTGTGTGTGTGTTGTATACGTGTTGATATCGTCGTTTGAAATGTAAAAGTTTTCTCTTTTGTTGATGTTTCGTTGATGTTTTCTTTCTATACCAGTATAAAATGTACTTTTTATTGCACTGAGTTTGGGGGGAGGCGCTCATAAGCTTCCTGCTTTAGCAGAACTGCTCAAATAAACAGATAAATAAATCATCTTATATCTACGATACCACTTCATGCGGTGTATTATGCCTGCCCTAATCCTAATGTACTGAAGTATCACTTTATAAACTATAATATCGGTCTCATATATAAGATCACCTCTGTCACGTGTTGTAATTTACACTGCGTTACTTCACGATGCCTGATATACACGTCAAACACCTGATATGTAGATTATTATACGTCTGCTGTTACATAACATTCAGTCGTACAGGTGGAAAAACATTTCTCAATAAAGATCCGGCCAAACAAGACAATTCACTGGATTTTACACCAATTTCTTTTAGTTTCCTTAAAATTAACTGCTTTTGACACATATATACTTGTTGCTTGTTTAATCGACTGTCAGCCCACATGGAAAGAACCTATACGAGGATATATGTGCATATATGAAACCTATAAGCAGTTTATATGCACATATATGCTGCATATATGCGTATATATGCCACATATAGGCAAAATTGAGGTGCATATATGTGAATATACAGGCCATGTAGGTCTCCTGTACTGCTTCTTTATGTCCACATATATATAGCCCATATCTCACTTTGGCAACTGTCATACATTCTCAAGGCGATAACTAAGAACTAACTAAAAAACAATTACGCAAGAAGAACATATAGGTACATATATGCACACATATGTACCTATATAGGTACCTGTATGAACGTATATGTGTACACATATGTGCATTTATGTACATATAATATAGGAAAACGGCCCAATTTTATATATGTCACATATATTAAAAAACCTATATCAAAACCTATATTAAAACATATGTTTATATAGGTTCTTTCCATGTGGGAGACTCCCTAAATACATAGCTAATAACAAAGAACTAATTATGTAAGAAGAACATATTGGTGATTCCCCCCCCCCCCCCCCCCCCCCCCCCCCCCCCATATAGAACCGCTAGTTATAAAACGAAGTTACTCTCTATGTCTTTCAAAATGTAATTTATCTAAGTGCCGCCGGCCGGTATCTCTCCGGCCATTGTGCCGGAACCTTCCGCCCTCGCTTCAAGGTCGCCCGCCCCCCCAACCCCCCCCCCCCCCACCCCCCGATCGAACGCGACCTTCCGTCGACAAGACGCCGCGCCGCTCGTCTTTTCCCTCATCTTCAACCGCGAAGTCTGAAAAAAGTCGCTCCTCCTCACCCGCTCTTTCCTTCCCCCTTCCAGACGTGGCGTCCCGGGAGAGCAACGACAACAACGGCGGCGGCGGCGGCAAGTCGTCCAGCGCCATCGGCTCGGAGCTGGCCATCTTCGTGGGCATCGCCTCGGGCAGCGTCATCTTCATCATCATCATCATCATGCTGGTGCTGCTGCTGCTCAAGTACCGGCGGCGGCACCGCAAGCACTCGCCGCAGCACGCCGCCACGCTGTCGCTGAGCACGCTGGCCACGCCCAAGCGGGGCGGCGGCGGCGGCAACAACAACGGCTCGGAGCCGAGCGACATCATCATCCCGCTCAGGACTGCTGACAGCGTCTTCTGCCCGCACTACGAGAAGGTCAGCGGCGACTACGGACACCCGGTCTACATAGTGCAGGAGATGCCGCCGCAGAGCCCGGCCAACATCTACTACAAGGTCTGAGCGGAAGCTTCCGGAAAAAAGGAACTCGGAGGAAAAAAAAACTGCACACGAGCAGAGTTTCGGGGGGCAGACTGGCTGCCCGACTCCCCCCGCCGGAGGGGGAAACTCCAGCTCTTTCTCTCTCTGTCTCTTGTCTCTCACTCTGTCCACTCCTCCTCCTCCTTTGATGTTTTGTGATTTTTCTTTGATGTTACTTTCTGGAAGTTTCCCCGATACCTTGTCGCCCAGGTTTTTTTGGGGGGGGGACAGGAGAAGAGGTTGCTGCTGCTGCTCTCTGGGTTGGGGCACGCCCACCCCCCCCCCCTCCCACCCCCGCCCCCCCCCCCCACTCGCGTTGAGGAAGTAGATGGATGCACAGCGTTGTTTTTTGGGGGGTTTTTCCTTTCGGATGGACGGACGGATGTATAGACGCGAAGGAGGAAAAACAGGAAGTTCCTGTTACTGCTTGGGGGGTGAAAAAACAGAGGGAAAATAAATAAATAAAAGAGACAAAAACAACCAGGAGGAGAGTCGACCATGAACTGACAAGATGGCCGCCCTCCCTCGCGGAGGCTAGCCGCGGCCGGGAGAGACTCTGGTGGATTTTAAAGCAGCCGGCGGAGGAGGAGGAGGGACTTTACTCGTACAGATCCCCCCCCTCCGGGACTTTTTTCCACAAGAAGAGTTGACATTGGTGGAGATTCGCTCCCGCTTCACCCCCCCCCCCCCCCGCCCCCCGCCACCCCGCCATCTCACACACACACACACACATATATACACACATCCACCCACGCCGTCAATGTGAACTCTTTCTTGGGGTTTACGTGTGGATCACACCATTTCTCCTCATTCCTCCGTCGCCTCGTTCAGACGTTACTGAAGGTTCTAAGGAGAAAAGTAGATCCCCGCCTTCTTTCTTTCTATACAGTTTTTGGTTTTTTGGTTTTTGTTTTGGTTTGTCGTCATGTCCTGGTGGAGTTTCAGGTGCAAACGGAGGTTTTCCTTTTTGCCGGTGGCGACCGAACAGTGGCGGGGGGGTAGGGGGGGTTTTTGAGGGTAAGGGTGGGGTTAGGGTTGGTGGTGGTGGCTTCTGGAAAGAGTGGAGGACCTTCACATGACTTAGTACAGCACTTTTAACCCTCGTTCTCTTTTGGGCTACCTCCACTCTTCGCGGCGGGCCACGCCGAGGACGACCAGAGAGGTGGGCGAGCAGCTGTGTCCCGATAGGTTTCCGTAGCGAGGGTTCGCCTCTGAGGGCTTTTTATGTTCGGGGGGGGGGGGGGGGGGGGGGGATGGGTGGGTGCGGGTGGGTGGGGGTTGGGGGGATAAGAAACCCAGTTCGCCCTTACTGCCGTTTTCATCAGGTGAAGAAGAGGCCCGAGATCTCGTGGAAGTTAGCGTCGCTGGCCGAAACAGCTCTAAGGTACTGCAATGTTTACTCCATAGACTGTATAACGAGACGCTTCTCTGCGGGAGCGAAGCCAAAATGTTCCAGATGAGACTCCAGCTCATCCCTACTCAAATCGTGTGTCCCCCCCCCCACCCCCCACCCCCAAACGTCACTTAACTGATTAAAAAAAAAAACAACAAAAAAAACCAAACCGATCCAACAAAGAAACCTCTCAAACAAAACAAACACCGTTGCGGTGATATTTTTTTTTTTTCTCTCAGGAGGTGGAGCTTTGGACCTATACTACACCCAGCCTCCAGTGGGCGGTGGAGACCGTTTGGCTTTACTTTTATCTTCTTATACAGTCGATGGTTGACTGTTGTTGGAGGGGGGTCCGGTGATGATCAAAGATCAAAGATCAAAGATGGCCGAAAGGGCCCCGGAAGAAAAAATAAATAAAAAATCGACGTGACTGGTGCTCTCCTACTCTTGTTTTTCTGAAGAAAAAAAAAAAATAAAAGCACAGGGACATCCTCTCACAGCGTCACCGTTTCCCCCGTTCCCATTAGCATTTCTATATATTGTGAGTTTTTTTAAATTTACTTTTTTTGTTTGTTTTTTTTTTTACTTTAAAATCTGGATAGATGTACATTTAAACAACAACAACACACACACACAAAAAAGGACGATGAAAGACGACAAAAAAAAAAAGCAGAATCTATTTATGCTTAGACACATAGAGCACAGGTGTTGTCAAGCGGTATGGAGGAGAGGAAGTAATGTTAATATATTAATGGTATAAGTTGCACATTATGCAATCTAAGGTTTTTGATTACTCCATATCTCGCCCACCTCGCTGAGTCGTGTTGACGAATGCTCAGTCCCTGGGAAGGAGGACCGTGGGGAGGGCGCCCGGGCTCCGACACCCCCCCCCCCCCCCCCCCCCCCCAAAAAAAAAAGAAAAAGAAAGGAAAAAATAGCTCACATTGATGTACACAAAGGGCAGAGTAGCTGTGTCTCCCACACTCAGTGTAGCATCTCCCAAAGGATATTTCCCATGAACATCCAGTGTGTGTGTGTGTGTGTGTGTGTGTGTGTCTGTGTGTGTGTGTGTGCGACTTCACCTTCATTATTATCTAGCCTTGTTCCCCAGCATCTCTCAGCCCCCCCACCCCCCCATCGTCCACAACGCTCATTCCGTTCACAAAGAACATCAAAAAAAATGTTTTCACCGAAAAGCCAAGCCTTGTATGATCTGAGGTTTGTGCCTCTGAGAGGCTACAAAATCTGCAAATATGCAATTCTTATTTATTTTTTTAATCGATTCTGAGAGGAAAAAATGAAAAAAGCAAACAAAAAAAAAAAACGAAAAGGAAAAGTGTTCTTAACCACTGAAAGATGTAACGACAAAACGAAAACCAACGACACACGACTAACAAAAGTACGTCACACAAGCCTGCTGTTAGCTTCTCTTCTTCTATTATTTGTAGTTTTTTTTTTTGGTTCTTGTTTCCCGAAACCCTTTTTCTGTTCCGACTGTGTGCCGTAGTACAAAGGTAAACTGTGAAGATATTAACAACAAAAAAAAACCAACATCAACAACAAGAAAATAACCGTATCTAACACACCTGCACAGGTTAAAAAATAAAAATCAAAAAAATAGACACACACACACACACACACACACAGAAATGGCTGTTTAGTTGCTGTCTGTCTGCGGCAGAATATGACAATCTTATTAGTTTCTTTGAATCTGGCGTCCTTTTCTTAGCCGCCACCCGACGCGGCGCGGCGCGGCGCGGGTGCTCCTGCCCCGAAGCAAGGGCGTTTAGCCACACGGCGGCTAGGAGAAGCACCTCAGGCGACTGTAAAATGCCTTGCTCGTATGGTCAGCCCTTGGTCACTTGACTCAGTAATTTTTTGCACCGTACTTCTGTAGGTAAGAGAACTGTAAATACATTAATGTTTGTATTGTATATGGATCCTGGGTTGTTACAATAGCCTTATTCACCTTTTTAGGAAAGTCGCTGAAAAAGAAAAAATGGGGGGGAAAAGATAAAAAAAAAAAAAAAGAGCGGGAAATGACAAAAAAAAAAAAATGGAGATACACTTCAGTACAACAGAGCATAACTACTTTTTTGGTAAAATAGCTTATGTACATATTGACCAGAACCCAATTAAAAAAAAAAAGAAAAAAAAAAAACACAACAATTTTTTTATAAACTCTTAAAGCAAGATGTTTTGTATAAAATTTGAATTTTTTGCTATGTATTTTAGCTAGCGCTCGATGGAAAGCCCGTGTCCCCCCCCCCCCCACTCCCTCCCTCCCCTTTTGCACTGTTTTCATGGTAATTTGGTTTTAAAAAAAAAAGAAAAGAGAGAGGAAAAAGTTGCCAAACCGACTGCTGCATATTTGTGCCATAAGTGTGTACCATAAATATTTATTGAATTAGTTTCTTTTGGGTTTTTTTTTTTTTTTTTGTTTGTTTATTTTTTGTTTTGTTTTGGTTCTCTTGATGATTTGACTCCAGCCCAGTTTGTAAGTAAGACAGTATTATATTTACATCGTTTGTTCACCTCCCCCGGTTCTGTTCAGTCACGTCCCGGTCAGCGGGGGGGGGGGGCGCCCCCCCCCCTCCACCACCCCCTCCACCCACCAACCCCTACAACCCCCACCCCGCCTTTTTCCTCGCAGTATGAGATGGCCAGGCTGTGAAAGATGGTTTGAACCTGCAGAAACTTAAAAACTAAAGTGAGGATTAAATGACACACATTCCACCAGTCTGTTACAAACTGAAAATGTTTTTCAATAAAATGTTTTTCCTATGGACACACTGTCTGCCCGTGTTGATTTGTTGTTGTTGTTGTCAGGAAGGTTCGTCGCTGCACAGATCTTCACGTCTGTCTCACACACAGATTCACACTTTGGGTTCATTTAGAGACACAAATTCACCAAAAGCATTGGTGTTGTTGTACCGTACTGTACCATACCATACCGTACCATACTGTACCGTAACATGACGTATCGTACCTTAACGTATCGTACCTTAACGTACTGCAATGTACCGTACTGCACCGTACCACTCTGTACCATACCATACCATACTGTACCGTAACATAACGTACCATACCTTAACGTACCGCAATGTACCGTACCATATCGTACTGTACCACAGCACACTACCATGACGTACCGTACTGTACCATTCTGTACTGGAGCGTAACGTACTGTTCCGTAATGTACCATACCATGCCATGCCATACCATATCATACCGTACCGTACCATACCATACCGTACCATGCTGTACCGTACCTTAACGTACCGTACCATATCGTACTGTAACATACTGTACTGGAACATAACGTACTGTACCGTAATGTACCATACCATACCATACTGTACCATACCGTACCATACTGTACTCTACCATAACTTACCGTACCGTACCATACTGTCCCACAACGTAGCATAACGTAGCTTAACATACCATACCATATCGTACTGTACCGTACTACACTGTACCATAACATACCATACTGTTCTCTACCATGACTCATCGTATTCTACCTTGATGTACTGCAATGTAACGTACCGTACTGTACCTTACATACCATAATGTACTGTAATGTACCGTACCATACCATACTGTACCATAACGTACAGTTCTGTGTTCTGTACCTTAACGTACCGCAATGTACAGCACCATATCATACCGTAACATACTGTACCGTACCATACCATACTGTACCGTACTGTATAGTATCGTACTGTATCATGCCATGCCATACTATATTGCGTTGTACGACATCGTATCGTACTGTACCATAATACGCCACACCGTACCATACCATACCATACCGTACCGGCACACGCATGCATAGAAGCAAACGTCCAGGCAGCAGCAGACTTTCCTGCCTTTTTCCCAGATTTCACCGATCAGAGGCTCCAGCAGGCAAACAGGATGAGGCTCCACTTTCAATCTGTGTGTAAGCAATCCTCACAAATAGCGTTCGGGAAGCTAGCCAGCGTGAGGTTTTAGCTGTCGTTTTTTTTTTTCTGTTGCGATCCGCGGTGGGAAGCGGGGGCCGAGTTAATCGGGTCCAAACGAAGAGAAGGCTGTGGCGGGCGCAGGGCCTTCTGGCCTCGCGGCTCACAGGTTTCCTGGGTTGGAACCAGGTCCCGCGCCATGATCCGCTCCCCCACCCCCCCCCCCCCCCGCCCCACGACCGTCCAAACGCTTTCAACGTGGCTTAAATCCGCCGCTCTAAACTACCCCTGAGCGCCGCGGCGCATCCCGCTCTCAATGTGTCAGCCGGGACGTCGACGGGCTGGCAGGGGTTTGTGGATGACACGCATAAAGAAACACAAAACGGCCCGATCCGCCGTATAAAAGTGCGTTAAATCACAGCTCACTCGAGGAGATTACGCTTTCAGTTTGCGTCTGGCCGCCGACCAACGGGGAACGTCGCCACGGGTGACACCGCCGCGAGCGGGAGCATCCGAACCGGCGGGTTTAGACCCCCGTTCGCATCGGGACAACCGTATGGACGGCGATTTGTCGCAGATCTCTGAGCAGATTAAGAGATTCAGGAGAAAAAAAGAGTATACGTGGGGGGGAAACGTCTCTCACACGAACAGCAGCTTCTCTGGAGACGCATTAATTTGTCGGTTCACAGGGTTGGTTTTCCATATTACCGTCGGCAGATGGCCAGTAAATGTAACTCACTGCATCTGCCGGCGCGACTTGTTTAGTGAAAACATTTGAGGCCTATTTTCAAAGGGTACTTATTTATTTGATTCTCTGTCTGTTACGAAATAGAGCTCGATATTCACGCTTGGAGCCACTTCCCTCTTTGACGTTCACCGAAAACCGTCAGATCTTATCGCGGCGATCTGATCTTGCCCTCCTCGTGGAAACCCTCACGTTCGACCGCGTTTCCATTCCCCACCAATGGAAAGTTGGACTTCCGTTCCGCAAACGTACCCCTCAATTTCAACCAGTAGACACGTTGTTCCT
>NC_137655.1:2925647-3035009 GCF_963422515.1 Blennius ocellaris
CTTGAACCGCTGAGCCACCGGAGTCTCACCAGCATCATTAGGACCGAGTGGGTCCGCTTCTGTAATGGACCCCCGAGGAGCCGGCGCTGTCTGGAAGCCCAGCCAGTCCCAGTGGACACACACACACACACACACACACACACACACACACACACACACACACACACACACACACACACACACACACACACACACACACACACACACACACACACACACGTTCTCCTGACAGACGATTCTAATGCTAATCACAGAAATGTGCATCTTTAATAAGGTAAATAAACTGTGTGTCAGTGTCCACTGGGAGCTCCGGGGTTGTGTGTGTGTGTGTGTGTGTGTGTGTGTGTGTGGGGGGGGGGGGGGGGGGGGGGGGGGTTATTATTTAGGGGAAAAACATGATGGTAATGAGATAAAATAGACTCTGTTGAGGTCAAAATATTAATATTTTCGCTCAACTGGCCAACGAGACGCTGCGATCCGGCCGAACCACCAAGCAAGATGGTAAACATCTCAAGGAAAACAGTGATTTGTTGATTTCTTTTGAAGGATTTTCTTCAGAGTTTTGGTCAAAACACCACCTGAGCTGAGACACGGTGACGCTGCCGATGAAAGACGGCAGACTGAAAGGGCCAGTCGGTTAAAAACACCCATAAAGCAGCAGTTCGCTGGACATTTGCAGCAGATAGTTGAATTAAAATTGGCTTTATGTTGAGATTGAAGTCATTTTCCGGAGTGATTCTTTGGTTTTAGGAGCATTTTCATCACGTGTACTCGGCACCACAGCAAAGAAAAACTGTAAACATGAAGAAAAAATGCTAAATTCAGATGTTATTGTGACACTAATCTCTCAAATCTGGAACATTTATTAACCTAAATTGAGTCGAGTTTCAACCTTTCCATCGCGATAAATTCTCGTCGTTCAATCAGATCAACTTAATTTTCTCTCCTTCCTTCTCTCTTCGCCACCGTTTCAGTGTTTCATGTGTTGTTTCCTCACTCTTTGGCGATAATCGTCACAAACACACATCAGCGGATTATGAAGGCAAAAGGGGACAAGACAGATAATAATGAGTCGTGTCGTTTACGCGCTGGATTTATCAATTATATTCCTTATAGATGGCTTTTTTTTTGGTAGATTTAGCTTTTATATGTAGTTTTATACACATGTACTCCCTTGAAATTCCATTACAGGTTGTAATGGAAGAACTTTTGTACTTTTTTAACCGCAATAATTTGCCAGTCTATTCTGAAATTTACATATTAAAGTTAATCAGATATTATATTTGCAAAAACAACACAATATCTGTATCTGGAGATCATATTTTTATTCAGGATTAAAACAATTTGTCATCATCTGGACATTTTTTTGAGTTTACGTGTCTAAAGTATCACTTCACATAAATTGGACACCTTTATTGTGAAAGGCGTTGTGTCATGTGACCTCCACAGATTGCATTAATTCATTCTGACCAAGGGCGGTTTTCAATGTCATTTTTGCCAATCTAGTGTTTTTAGATCAGCCTCTGTCAGTTTTCATATTTATACTTTACAGGAAAAAAAAAAAATCCCATGGCGGCCGGATTAGCTCCTCTGGCGTGCCGCTTCTGGCCCCCTGGCCTCATGTTGGACACCCCTGAGTTAGAGTGACGCAAATGTGATGCAAACCTTCCACAGGTATAAAGAATATAAACCTTGTACAGTCAGAACGGTTGCTTTCATTATTTCCAGCAGCTTTGAGGTTGATTTTTTTTTTTTATTTCTTTTTTTTGTGTTCATGAATGAAAGGAGTGAAGAGGTAAAAAGGTCTGCGGTCATTTCACATGTAATTTAACCGACTAAAAGGCGGCGTTTAGCAGCGGTTGGCTGTAACGGTGCTATTCTAGCCACCCGGGCCACATGACGGGGAGCGGGAGGCTGAACCGTCGCCGCGGAGCGACGCATGATGGCTGTATTTAAAGCCCCTCCGCTAAGCCGCTGCTGCGTTTTGAAAAGTGAATGTGACCACTGAGCTGCACTTCTGTTCAGAGGAGAAGAAGAGGAAGAAGAAGAAAAGGGGGGATTTCTGCCAGAAACGACTGAATCACCATTCTGAAATTAATCCTCGTCACCTCGGCGAGGCTCGTCTGACAGGGTGGAGAAAGAAGGACGGCTGCTGGAGCTGCTGAGCTCCGCCAGGAGGATTGACCTCCTCCCTCCTCTCCTCCTCCACCCAGCCAGGAGGATTGACCTCCTCTCCTCCTCTCCTCCTCCACCCAGCCCGGGAAACTCTTCTGTTCAGGAACTGGCAGATGTTCCGTCTAATCACATCCCCTCACCTCCACCTCCGTCTTCTACTGTGCCTCTTATGTGATCGGAGGGAAAGAGCTGCCTCACACCTCCACCTCCACCTCCACCTCCACCTCCACCTCCACCTCCACCTCCACCTCTACCTCCACCTCCACCTCCACCTCCACCTCCTCTTTACCTCCTCCCTTCTTACCATCTACGTCTTACAGTTCATCTGAAAGCTTCAGTGGAGTGACGCTTTGCTCTAGTTGTCATTTTTGTTGAAGGACATAACATGCAGTTATTTTTATTATTATTATGTTTTAATTTTTTATTTTAATTTTAATTTCAATTATTGTATTATTATTTATATTTATTATAATTATTATGTATATTTATATTTATTATTATTATATTCATTATTATTATTATTATTATATATATTATTATTGTGTTCTCACATTTTGCAATAAATCATTATATAAATTATATATATATAAATTATTTGTGAAAACTAATTAGTCGATGAAAACCTCGTTTTACAGAACTTACTACTTTTCATTTTTTTAAAAAGGGACTAACTCGAGCAATCGTCATGATGTTTAACCATTTCTTACAAAATGACATATCGTATTAAAACTATCGCAAAAATTCAAAATCCTTTGAACATAAGAAACTGGTCTTCAGTTTGTCGTCTTCACCCGTCAGGCTGTTCGATTCCCCGTCTGTCTGCAGCCGTGAGACGATCGAGACACCGTCCGCCGACCTCTGACCTCCGAGGAGCGCCAGCAGCCACACAAAGTGCAGACTCGGCGTCGGGCTGCTCTCCACACTGCCCCCTGCTGGCAGGAGGCCAGATCTGCGGCCTTAATGCCTCAGATCTGCTCGTCACGTACCTTCATGTTAATTATCAGATTTAAATCCAGACGCTTTTGGCTGCTGAAACCTGGAGCTCCTTTGTGTTTGCCTTATCGACTCGCAGTTTTTTTTTGTGTTTGTTCCCTCCCAGTGTTCGGCGACGCGTGAGCAGTTCAGATCCTCCATCTATTGGACGGCTTCGCTGGGCGACGCGGATAAAAGAGCAAATTAACAAAGCAACTCTATTTCATTTGCATTGTTTTACTGGCGGGTGGGGGGGTTTTAGCATACATACATATAAATGGATGAATTAGCTCCCGTTTTGTTTTTTTTTTGTCTTTTTTTTTGGCGAGACGAGAGGAAACCTCGCCGACAGGTTTTGGCTCATTGTGGTGGAGATAGAGAGGAAAGCAGAGCCAACACCACCCCCACACCACCCTCCACCCTCCACCACCACCACCCAAAAAAAAAACAAAAAAAAAAATAACAATAGCTTGCTTTTTCTTTCTTCACATTCCAGCCGGATCATCGGCGCTGATCCGTATGATTGGCTGATGATGAGGTGCCGGGACGCGGCGCTTAATCGCAGACCAGAGGACGTTATCTTGGAATGACGAACAGGACGGGTGGAATAAATCGGAGGGGATGGAAAACATCCTCTGCACCGCTCCGGCCCGAAACAGGAAGGGAAGTCCTGAAATAATCAAACTACGACAGGAAGTAAGTGGAGTTTGTGCAAAAAATTACAAATAATTCAGCTTATTATTATATTCTAATTTTAATTAAAATTCTAATTATTATTATTATTATTATATTATTATTTATATTATTATTATTATTCTGTAAAAAAAATTCAGCTTATTTTTATTATTATTATATTTTTATTTTAATTTTAATTATATTATTATTTATATTGATTTTTATTATTCCGTAAAAAAATTAAGCTTATTATTATTATATTTTTATTTTTATTTTTATTTCAATTATTATTATATTATTATTTATATTTATTATTATAATTCTTAAAAAAAAATTCAGCTTTAAATCCTGAGTTTGACTGATTGATTTCAGTGGCAGAACCGGACTGACGTGTTTACACGGAGTGGGTTCCGTCTCATTACAGCCTGTTGAAAACAGTCGTGCTTCAGAGCGAGGAAAGACGAACCAGCCGCTCTCATTTTTTGGTTTCTTCTCCTCCAGCAGAAACAGTAAAAAAAAAAAAAAAAAACGTTCATCCCAGCGTTTCGCCGGTCGGGAGCCGGTTGTTTGACGGGAAAAACCAAAATGTTTGTGCGTTTCTGTCAGCGGCCGGTCTGGAGTTTAAACACAGCCACGCTGCCGACTGTGAGGCCGGATCGGTTCAAATCCACCTTGAAATGAAAAGTCTTTTATCGGAGAATTTATTCTGCGCAACGTTCTCTGCTGTTGCTGCTGGGTTTAATCCCGTGATGCCAAAACTTAATCCAACCGCCATCTATTATTAAAGAAGTACCCGCTGACATGCCACCTGTTTACATGTGTGGCGGCTCAGGCTGCAAAAACAAATAGAAACCAGTAAAGAAATCTCTGATCAGTCAGAAACAATCTGACGGTAAGAATACAGAGAGAACGGGGATGGTTGAATAAATGGCATTATTAGAAGTACAATTCCTTTTCTTACTTGCCTTTTGCTCATGAGTAGTTTGAAGTAGATTGAATCTCATTTATTCACATTATCTGAACAACATGTATGAGAATGAACCGTCTGACAACAAGAAACTCAATATGAAATATGAAAAACGCATTAGACATTAAAGTTACTCTGCCAAAAATATATATTTCCACGAAATAATAAGAATAAACCATTGAAACCATTAAAACCATTAAAACCATCACCGCTCGTTTACAAAAAGTTCCAACATGCGGTTGCGCGAATCAATCACACCAAAGTCGGTATGTTTGTTTACAAACAAACCAGAATTTGTCGCCATCAAGCCGTGTTTCTGTTGCGTCGGTAACCTGCCGCAAGGGTTTCTGGGAAATCAAAGATGGCGTCGCGGCAGCTCAAGAGGAAATATCAACGTTTGTTAAGATTTAGACCCAAGAAAATCCCGAAATTCTTCAAAGAAAGACTCTTCAATCCACGAGATTCATCCTCAAATGATGTGAAAGTGATCGTTGAATCGTTTTTTTCCAGTCGCAAATCGAGATCTCGGGAGATCGAGTGTTTCCGCAACGTTAAAACTGGCTCCTAAGTGTTTTTCTGGATTCTGGCCGAGTGACGTTAACGAAGCACGACAGGACGATCCGTACGAACTGAAAGGAACTTTCTCAGGTTCTCTGACGAACGTTTGCTGCGGGATTATAAAAACCGGACACATTCTAACATCAGTTTTTCTTTTATGACGCTATTTTCTGTGAATAAATTAATCTCAGCGAGTGTATTACACTTTAAAAATCTGAACACACGAACGTCAGAGCATAACCAATCGCAAGGCCTTGGATCAAAAAGCGTCAGAGTGTTTCAGGACGACCTCAATGTCCACTCCAAGGAACTGAACGACTCGTGGCTTTGTTCTAAACGAATCACAACGTAATGAATTCAGCGTGGAGCCCCCCTGCGGTTTCCGCCGTTTCCCTCCGGCGGTCGCTAATCCGGCCGCGATGGAGAGACTAGGCGCCGACAGACGGAACCTAAACGACGGCGCCGACAGAGCGTAGATAGACGGGACGCGACGGCGAAAAGGCGACGAGTGATTCATGCGGGTTTTTTTTTTTTTTTTTAATCTGTCCGCTTCCATTCATTATGTATGAAGGAGTTGCAGCTGAACGCCGCCTTTCCCTTCAATGAGGGTCTGAACAGATACACCCAGGAAATTATATGCTCTTACACGTACGTGGCCATGCTATAAATACGAGCCGCGCCGTTGTGAAGCTCCTCTCAGAGAATGTAATCCTATAGAGTAATACGTCTAATATGTCAGAATCCTTCGGGCCTCGGAGAGAAAAGACGTCGGCTCTGCATGAAGGCATTAAGAATCAGGCTTAAAACTGGGTTTGCATGCATTACTCAGCTCTGCCTCGTCTTTTCCTTTTATTAAGTGCATAAACAACTCCTCCCTCTATAGCTGCAGTCAACACGGCCCAAAGATCATTGCTGCCGTCAGCAGAGAGATGAAGTGGAGCGTTGACTGGAGCGCCAGGAAAATCCCGTGAGACTTCCAGACAGACGGACCTGGAGCCGACGATGGAGACGATCGGAAGGCTTGATGAGCGTTTGACTATTAGAGATGTTCGATTTTTGATGGATTTAACGCTGAAAAGCTTTGAGGCTTCGTGAGGATTTTTACTTTGATGACGATACATGAGCTGAGAAAGAAAATCAACACACACGTTGGGTAGGTTTCCCATCAGATCCGGGTTTTCTTGACAATGTTTGATGAAATCCGCGAAAATGGTACAATCTGCAGTCAACGTGGGCCGACGGCTCCTCATTAGTTCATCGTTGCAGATTCCTATCGTCTCTTCCAAGTGAAATTTTGTTTACGACGTGTCAGACGACGGGAACGCTCGCGTTTCCTTTCAGGGGCGTCGTCGCATTCCGGTACGTCAAGACGTGTTTACCGGGGGAAACGCCGGCGAAAAGGGGGAACAAGCAGATCGAAATCAGTTTTGATCAGTTCATGTTTCACGTTCAACAACCCGCAGCGTTGTTCTGCCGAAGACTGAGCAAAGATCAAAGGGAATTGACAAAATCTGCTCGGTCCACAAAGACCGAAGGGTTAGCTGAAGTTATGTACGAACAACTGCTTCTACAAGAGTGATAAACTGTTTGACAGCTCACTCAGTTAAATTTATAGACATTTGTCGTCCTGCTACTGGTGGGAGCCACGCCGACGCCGTCACAACCGCGTAATAAATACGAATAATATGAGAATGAAAAGGATATTTGTCATCAAAACAAAGCTAAAGCCACAAACTATCCTAAAATACAGAATTTTGTGTCCCAAAAAAAAAGAGATTTGCTTCTTTTTTTTTTCCAGCTGGAAATAAAGTCGTCAGTCAAGCGAAACGAAGAAATGTCCATAGAGACGACTGGGAAGATGAAACGTAACCTTCTTCACCTCTTCACAGGCATTTTTGTGAAATAATGATATCAGTGTGCTGTGGACCAATGTAGCGCTCTCTCTCTCTCTCTCTCTCTCTCTCTCTCTCTCTCTCTCTCTCTCTCTGTTAAAATTGAGTTTTTTCTCCACAAAAGCAAACCGTGAAAACTGCCTTCTGTTTGCAGCTATAGAAATAAATTGAATCAGATTCCCAACAAGTGAGTGTACCAGCATTATGAGCCTTTCCACTGTGGCAAATGCACAATTGCGTATTTCCTTCAAAACTAAAACAAACAAGAGTTCTGGGTTTACCCGGTCGATAGCACACCGTACACTCTTCTCATTGCTGGATGTGAAGGACGTGGAAGATCCTAACTCCGTCCTATACTTTCCTCTCTTGAGTCTAAAAGGTGCCAATAAATGGCAAGTTTAACTTTGACTGTGGCTGTGATCATAAACCAGATAATCCTTGAATCTGAGCACCTCATTGAATCATGTACAAAAAAAAAAATCTGTGTGGATTCCAAGCCCAAACCTGAAGTTCTGCCCAGTTATTTTTATATTTTATTCAAAAGCATTGGAACATCTAGCATATTTAATGTGTTTCTTACAGCAGTGCACAGATAATTCACCCCCAATTAATCTATTTGCAAAGTGAAAGACAAAAAAAACAACAAAAAAAATAAAAATAAAGTGGTAAATAACCGAGAAATGGAAAAAAAAAAAAAAAAGAGAGACTAATTTACTGAGCCGACGCAGGAAAACACTCCAGGAGATAATAAAGACTTTCACACTAAACAGAGCAGAAACAAAACACACGGATCAGGATAACAAATGGAGACCAGAAACAAATTGGAGGGTAATTGAGGGAAAATGTGTAATCCATCCAGTAATTCCTCACAACCATCCGTCAGAAACTGTCCGTGGGGAAGAGGGTGGAGGATTCTAGGGAGCGTGTAGGGAAGAGGGTGGAGGATTCTGGGGAGTGTGTAGGGAAGAGGGTGGAGGATTCTGGGGAGCGTGTAGGGAAGAGGGTGGAGGATTCTGGGGAGCGTGTAGGGAAGAGGGTGGAGGATTCTGGGGAGCCTGTAGGGAAGAGGGTGGAGGATTCTAGGGAGTGTGTAGGGAAGAAGGTGGGGGGTTCTGGGGAGCCTGTAGGGAAGAGGGTGGAGGATTCTGGGGGATTCTGGGGAGCATGTAGGGAAGAGGGTGGAGGATTCTGGGGAGCGTGTAGGGAAGAGGGTGGAGGATCTGGGGAGTGTGTAGGGAAGAGGGTGGAGGATTCTAGGGAGCGTGTAGGGAAGAGGGTGGAGGATTCTAGGGAGTGTGTAGGGAAGAAGGTGGGGGGTTCTGGGGAGCCTGTAGGGAAGAGGGTGGAGGATTCTGGGGGATTCTGGGGAGCATGTAGAGAAGAGGGTGGAGGATTCTGGGGAGCGTGTAGGGAAGAGGGTGGAGGATCTGGGGAGTGTGTAGGGAAGAGGGTGGAGGATTCTGGGGAGCGTGTAGGGAAGAGGGTGGAGGATTCTGGGGAGCGTGTAGGGAAGAGGGTGGAGGATTCTGGGGAGCCTGTAGGGAAGAGGGTGGAGGATTCTAGGGAGTGTGTAGGGAAGAGGGTGGAGGATTCTGGGGAGCGTGTAGGGAAGAGGGTGGAGGATTCTGGGGAGCGTGTAGGGAAGAGGGTGGAGGATCCTGGGGAGCGTGTAGGGAAGAGTGTGGAGGATTCTGGGGAGCGTGTAGGGAAGAGGGTGGAGGATTCTGGGGAGCCTGTAGGGAACAGGGTGGAGGAATCTGGGGAGCCTGTAGGGAAGAGGGTGGAGGATTCTGGGGAGCGTGTAGGGAAGGGGGTGGAGGATTCTGGGGAGCGTGTAGGGAAGAGGGTGGAGGATTCTGGGGAGCGTGTACGACGGCGTTCAGTGAGTTCAGACGTCTGACAGGCAGTTCGGTGACTGAGATCAGAATCACTCTGCAGCACCTCCACATCCCCACTTCCTGTCCGCCCCTCCAACATTTGTATCGCGTTACCCGACTCTTCGTGGCCTTACGGCTTTGCGTGCTCCCCGCGTTGGCGACCCTACTGGAGACCACTGGGACGGACAAATTATGTATTAGACGTTAACGCGGTTCTCCGACGGCCCAGCGGGGGTGACGGGATCGTTTAACGTGTGACGGCTTCCCTTCTTGTAGGGCTGAATCGGATAGCCGTCACTCACCCGGTGGGACGTGGAGCCCGGAGGAACCTCGGGCTGCTTGTTGGCCGGGTTCCCAACAACGTCCAGAGGAAAGAACCCAGAATTTTATCCTGCAAAATCCCTCACAGGTTTTCCCCCGGGGAAAAGCTGGAGACTCACTCCGTGGTAGTTACTCACCAACACATGGCACTGAAAGACTCACCGGAAACCTTCAGAATTAAAGCAAAAGACAGTTTTCCAAGCGTCTTCTAGATTAATACAAAGTCGTAGTTGCCTTTGTTGAGCCATATATAAAGACGTTTGAAAAGTACTATGATTCTGATTGTTCTAAAGACCCAGAACCCCTTTGTGATGTAGATCCTTCCTGAAGGACCAGGTCCAGGACCCGATGGTTGAAAGTCTGAGGAAAAGGCTGTATTTCGCTTGTTGTACAACTGTGATGCTTGTATTGATTAGAAAAACACACGATCTGAATCAGCTTTAAATCGTCACCTATGTCTTACAGCACGGCAGGTTTACCTGCACTGGTCAATGGTGACATGAATGCAATGAATGGAAGTGCAGATGCATTACCAGCCAGATACACTGTAAAAAAAACAAGACAATTAAAAAGAAAAACAATAAAACGTCAAAGCTGCAACCAGAGAACATGTGGCCGAACGATCCTCTTCCGGGAGGAGGCTGGTTTTAGTTTAGTTTGGGTTGGGTTTAGTTTGGTTTTGGTTTCGGTTATGTTTAGGCTGGGATGGGTTTGGGTTGTGTTTTGTTGTGTTTAGGTTGGTTTGCATTTGGGTTTGGTCTGGTTGGGTCTGGTTTGGGGTGGATTTGGCTTGGGTTAGGTGTGGGATGGGTTCGGTCGGGATTGGGTTAGAGTTTGGTTTGAGTCAGTCTGGTCTGGTCTGGTTTGGTTTGGTTTGGTTTGGTTTGGTTTGGTTTGGTTTGGTTTGGTTTGGTTTGGTTTGGTTTGGTTTGGTTTGGTTTGGTTTGGTCTGGTCTGGTCTGGTCTGGTCTGGTCTGGTCTGGTCTGATCTGGTCTGGTCTGGTCTGGTCTGGTCTGGTCTGGTTTGGTTTGATTTGGTTTGGTTTGGTTTGGTCTGGTCTGGTCTGCTTTGGTCTAGTTTGGTTTGGTCTGGTCTGGTCTGGTCTGGTCTGGTCTGGTCTGATCTGGTCTGATCTGGTCTGGTTTGGCCTTGTCTGGTCTGATCTGGTCTGGTCTGGTCTGGTCTGATCTGGTCTGGTCTGGTCTGGTCTGGTCTGGTCTGGTCTGGTCTGGTCTGGTTTGGCTTGGCCTTGTCTGGTCTGGTCTGGTCTGGTTTGGGATCACGTTGATCAGAAAGGCGCAGACTGAAGCCCGGTCAGGAAAACCCCCCGTCACCGTGAGCAGCAGAGCTCATGCATGTGCAGACGCTCATGTGTAAAGACTCCGGTGCCTCCCGACGGAGGGTTGAACCTGAATGTGACGGGATTACGAGCCGACAGCGACGAGGATTAGAAGCGTGCGGACAGAAGAAAAGGGGAGCAGTGTTCTGCTGTGGGTGGTATGTGGGATACATCCTGACCCGAGGCTTCCCATTGTCCCCCCCCCCCGGCTCAACCCGCCGTCTGTCAGCACAAAAAAGCAGACGACATGCAAACGCCACCGCTCTCACCGACTCCCCGCCCACAGCCCAGAATCCAACAGGCCTCATAAATCAAGCCCGTGAAATGAGACTCATGTGCGGGACAAACACCGGGAAGATTTCTCAGGTTACGTCTCTCCGAAAATGTGTTTCAAGTTCATATCTGACTCGGGCCTTGAGAGATTTCCCAGCCCGATCCGGTTCCACCGGACGGGTTATCGATCACTCGCAATGGAGTCCAGCGCTAACATCTGCATTCCTGGACACGTTTTCCGACAAGCCGACGAAAACAGAGACATGCAAAAAAAAAATCCCCCGGCCTCCGTCTCCCTGTGTGTGTGTGTGTGTTTTCCCCCTACGCTTTTAAATAGATGCGCGCGAGGCCTTAATGAGCGAGATCGTCTTCTCGCGGTGACAGTTCTCCGCCGATATTAGCCCAGGATAACCCAGTTAAGCTGAGAATCTGAACAGCCTCTCCGGGAGGAGACCCGGTTGTGTACACTCATACATATAGATGCCGTGCATCAAAGAGGAGGCGAACCAGAGGCGAAGCAAGATACAGCCAGGGAGGAGGAGGAGGAGGAGGAGGAGGAGGAGGAGGAGGCTCTCCACGTTTTCAAGCCCCATAACTCAAATTACAAAAGCTACTTATAGGACAGAGCTGTGGGCTTGATGGTAATGTATGCGGGACGCGAAGGGGAACAGTATACGGAGCAGAATAATCCACAGGCTGATTTATGTGTCGAGCATAATTTCGCCGCCGCCGTTAAGAAGGACGCGCCGCTGATTTCCCATGTCAGAGTTAATTTAGCGCGCTGAGGCTCGTCTTCCTCGTTCCTGCTGTCCAACACGTCGGGTAGAGACACATTCTGATAGAAGACAAGGTAGAAGATACGTTTGCTCTATTGCTCTATAAGCTAGCAGAGAACGTCCTAGCAAAGCTGCGACTCGGAACTCCGTGGAACATCAGACGCTTCATGAAAAGGAGGAGAACAGCGGCCACCAGAGGTGGAAATGTCGTCCTGCTACGTAGTGGGACCGAAATGTAGCGCAGGGACCCCCTGTGGAGTGATGTATACAGTGGATACTGGGACGTCCCCGGGACTTTTGTTTATGTGTTGCCATGGTGATGATACAGCGGCCCTGAAGTGCAAACCACAACAACAAATCACTAAACACAACAACAAATTGAAAAACACAACTGCAAATTCAAAAACACAACACAAATGAAAAAACACAACAACAAATGAACAAATGAAAACATTCATTTGTGTTGTGTTTTTTCATTTGTGTTGTGTTTTTTCATTTGTGTTGTGTTTTTTCAATTTGTTGTTGTGTTTTTTCATTTGCAGTTGTGTTTTTTCATTTGTGTTGTATTTTTCAATTTGTTGTTGTGTTTAGTGATTTGCTGTTGTGGTTTGCACTTCAGGGCCACCGTATGATGCCAGATCATTCCGTATTCCCATTGATGCGTCTTCTTCTTCTTCTTCTTCTTCTTCTTCTTCTTCTTCTTCTTCTTCTTCTTCTTCCTCAGTCAGTTTATTCGTTACTCAGTGGTCCTTTTCTGTTTGACCGAGACAAATAGGCACAAATAATGGGTAGGTGGGGTAACACACACACACACACACACACACACACACACACACACACACACACACACACACACACACACACACACACACACACACACACACACACACACACACACACACACACACACACACACACACACACACACACACTGAGGGACTGCAGCTCTTCCCTGTCTTGGTTTACACCTTCCATTATTCCCTGTTTGCAGGAATTCCAGGAGAAGAGGGGGGGGGGGGGGGGGGGGCTAGTGTGTGTGTGGGGGGGGGAACCTGGCGGGGGAGCTCGGCCCGAAACGGAGCAAGAGAGGAAGAGGAGGAAGACAAAGCCGGGCCTGTGCGGCGAACGGCGATACCATCGCCGCCGCGGTCAAAGAGCCCGTCTGTCTCTCCGGACTCTCAGAAGCAGAGCCAGAGAGAGAGAGAGAGAGAGAGAGAGAGAGAGAGAGAGAGAGAGAGAGAGAGAGAGAGAGAGAGAGAGAGAGAGAGAGAGAGAGAGAGAGAGAGAGAGAGATGAGACAGAGGGAGTCCAGATTCTGTGATTCTCTGACTCGGCGGCGATGACAACCAGACCTCATTAATTATCATTTTATTTGAATGTGATCTCAGCTGTTTGGCTGCGGCCTTGACGAGCTGTCTTCATCCTCGTCTTCATCCTCGTCTTCATCCTCGCTGTGCGGCTCATGGGAGAAATGTTTTCTGCGGATCCTCTGCCAAACATTACCGATGAAGGGAAGAAGTGACGATGACGTGACGCAAACGCTGTTGTTTGGAAATGAAGCACAGTCGTGGAGGAAGGAGGTGAATGCCTTCACAATCTGGATTGTTTTTTTTACATTTTTAATTAATATTGCCATGTGAGAAGATAAATGAAGCTATATTTACATTTAACTAAAGGATCTATTTGTCAATTTATCAACCTGGGAAATAGGAAAAAACAGATGTTGGAATGCATACAGTATAAACCAACTGCTTTTTATACAACTCATTTCTGCACATCCAAGTACTGATATATATATATATATATATAAATATATATATATTGTATCATTACTGGTGAGCTAAAAGGTTGAGTTGTTTTACAGCATATTATTAAGTGGGTTCTTTTTCAGTGTAATTTTGTCCCCAATTGATTCATAAGATGAATTTCCCCCCCATTTCCCGCTAACGCTGAGCTAACTTTAGCAAAACGACAGATAAAAATGCTTCTTTATACAAGCGGCAATCAAAGCGTCACATCTTTTCACTTGTACATTGTAAAAAAAACAAAACAAAACACAAATAACAACATATTTCTCCGCCGTCAAGGTTGTTCCCGTCTTCCTCTCCCGTCAGATAAAAGCTAAACGTGAAAGAAACACGGCGCCTTTATTATACGTCATTATACATTATGTGTAACTGCGTTCTGTCGCTCTGTATAAGGAGGAAAATCAGCGTTTGTGTGATTTGTGGTTCACGTTCACACTGTTGTCTGGAACCACCTGCTCACATCCTCGCTCTGGATGCCGCCTGCTGTTTAATTAAGATCACATCTGAGGATTTTAAACCTACAGCGGCGGCTGTTTGAGCAGCTGAGGGGAAGTGTGCTGGAGCTTCTTTTTATCTTTTCATGCTGATCTTCTCAGACTGTCTCCTGATATCTGGACTCAGCAGGGGGCCGGTGGTCATCAGGCCAGTTAAAGTCCTAGTGAAATGTAAAACACTACTCTGCAAAAAAACGATAGTTGTGGTACTACTTGTAAGGTTCCTCCGACTCTGCCCCACCACTGTTGTCGCATAACAAAGTTATTTGAGTTTTGAATCTCCAGCCGAGGAAGTCGGGGGAATCCTTCTTCTTCGTGGAACCATTGTGGGCGGAGCCTATGTGTGACATCACGAGTTGTGCAGATCTTGATGTGTTGTGTTTATCTTGGCTTGTTTCCCTCTTAAATATCAAAGTTTTTACAGTGTTTTGAAGTTATAGTCGGTGTTTTATGAGCCTTGACGAAAGATTGAGCCTGGAAGAGACCGAGAGAGGAGAAAAGGAGCACGGGCGGCGGGAGCCGCTAGCTCGGGCGGCTAGCGGGAGCCACTAGCTCGGGCGGCTAATAGACGATCAAGTAACACCTGGATTCATCTTCGGTGATTCGACAGTCAGAAAAGCTCTTGGACGTGTTGGATCCAGGAAGCCGGTCGTTCTGCCAAAAGTCAGGAGCCTCAAAGCCTCAAAGGTGAAAAGTGGCGGCTGCTGAGGCGAGGAGACGAGGACGAATGGAGGACGAAGCGTCTTCTGCTTCCTCAAACATGTTCCAGACGGGGTCACCGATGGCAGAACCACCTTCTGTGTCTTCTTCATCAATCACTGGGTTTGAAATGACCATGATGATGAAATATGGTTAAATTCAGCCTCTTCGTGGTCAAAACTCTGATCCTCCATAATGTAAACACAACTTGGGCGTGTGCACAACTCGTGATGTCACTCTATTATTGTCAGAAGCTCCGCCCAGCAGAGGAAATAGCGCCGTTTATCGGCTATTTTCTCGCAGATTGCCGTGTTTTAACATTTTACCCTTCGGCCAGTTAGCATAAAAATGTCCCTAGAAGCGACAGCCAGAGTGTTTTGGAGGTTGAATTTTCATTTCACTAGGACTTTAAGGTCAGTTCATTCACACAAAGTCTCAAGGCTTTTCTCTTCAGACTCTCCTCAAAACAATTTCCAATTCGAGTTTGTGGGAGATGCGCAGCTTTACTTCCTGTTTGCTTCGTTTGCATGCTTCAGCGTCGTTCAGCTGGTTTTAAACCTCAACAGAGGAAACTTTAGATTGATTGTTTCCCCGACTGATACCATCCATTCACTTTGCAAACTCTCGCTGGCTGACCGCGGGACACACTCATTTAGGATTTGATGAAACTGGAAGACAAAAGTGGTATTTTGGGAAAAAACAAACAAAAAAAAACAAAAACAAAAAACAAAAAAACCGCTGAAGATTCTTTGGGATTACAGAATTGATTTTCAGCCGAGACGAACTGAAGTTGCCATTCAGACGAGTATTGATTCCCGAGCCTTCTGCTCCTCCTCCCTGTAGCTGCGCCGCATTGTTTATCTCGACAACAATTAAAAAAGGAAAAAAAAGAAAAGAAATAAAGGTCTGTTTACTTGCTTTCTGGCTCAGTCTTTTTCCCTTTTTCATTTCTTTTAAGCTATGGATCTGTGCGTGGGCTGCCGACGTTCCAATACCAACGCTGCCTTTTCTGTCTCCAGAAGACCTTTGACTTCCTGCCAGTCGTCCTCCCCGTCCTCCCCGTCCTCCCCGTCCACCCCGTCCTTCCCGTCCTCCCGCCGACACGACCAGTCCGTCTCAGAGTACCAGTTGAGCGTCGGTATCTTAATTGTTTCGGCGTGAGTCGCCGCCGCTCGAGTCCCGACTATCTCCGCTCCCGTCATCGTTTGACGCCGGCAGACAAAGAAAGTCTTGTTTATCGCCCTCAAAATGTGTACTCTCCCCGCGAAACTAATTAAAGGCCCATTTACCCAATTGCTCCGACAACAAAACCCCGCAAACGGGGGAGAATTTGCTTAAATACTCCATAGCAGATAGACGTTTCCTCTCCACGGTCACAATGGGGGGGGGGGGGAGGGGATATTTCTCATTTTTTTCTGCTTACAAAGGGGAATCCCACTCCAAAACCATCTGCTCCCAACAACTTCCATTATCGGCTGCTTGGTACAAACTTGTTTCTGCAAGAAGGAATTATTTCCGGCTCGAGAAGCGACGGAGTTATGCTGAAAGAGAAACAACGGAAAGAGTCAAGCCGGTTGGCGTTTCTTGTTCGTTTGTGAAATTAAAAAAAAAAGGTTCTACTCTGTTTTTGAAACGATTCAGGAAACATGTTGATATATGTTCGTTAAAAGAACTTTATGTTGAAAGGGTTTTAAGGTGGAGCCTTTTTTGGGGTTCCAGACGGACCACACCTCACGCTAACAGACTTTATGGTCAATAAGACGACAGAGAGAAGAAAATTAAAGACTATTTTCATCACATGTGGCGAATACCCAGGCAGTGTTTGATCGTATTTGTTTGTATACTGGTGTCATTTCACCCGTAGTTCTCACAACATCCCGGGACTCTGCAAGATGTCGTATAAGAAAATAAAACTCCAATTCCATGGCCATGAAGAGAGCCACAAACTTCTTCGGATGTTTTTTCTTACTGTAATTACTGGACACGTGTGATTGTTGGGTTACGTTTTGTGAATCAGTCGTTAAATTAGCTTGATCTTTGCATTTTATTCAGGATCTTTGAGTCAATATATTCTGTGTTGTACCTTAAACTGGCACTTCTGTCGCCATGAATCTTTCATTAAGACTCTGGTCATTTCTTCAAACTCTTCTCACTCAACAGGATCACATTTCGAATGCAGACCCCTTCAATTCCACGAAGAACTCCAGCGATCCATTTTTTGTTGGGGTACGGGGGGTTGATTTCTACTTTACACAGGATGCATAAAGTAGAAACCGTCTTACCAACACACTCCCTGATCCGTTTGGCCGCGGCGTTAACCACCTGATGTCCTCTCTGGATTCTCACCGGGGACAATGAGAAGAATAATCCTGGTAATTAACTCCCAGCTAAGTCTCTCCATATCGCGTATTTCTTTCACGAGCAGAGGTGAGCGTGTCACGGCGTTTTGCGTCTTGATCCATTGTGCGTGAATATATTAATATCAAACATGAAAACCCATGCAAATCCCACCGTGGCGGATCTATAAATACAGTGCGCGAGTTTTAGATTTCCGTCTTTCTCAGTACAAACTGTTTGACTCTTCGTCTGTCAAGCTTCTTGTTTCGCTGATTTAATTTGATTTCTTATCCAAAAACTGGATCCAGTTAAACAGTGTTCACCAGCGTTGTTCCCTTCTTTTTTTTTTTTTGCAAACAGAAGGGACGTAAATGACGAATCTCGTTCTTCTGATTTGAAAACCAAGTTTTTCCCCAACAAACTTTATGTATGTGAGTTCTGATAATCATGAGAGGGGATTATGGGAATCTTCGCTTCTTCTGCCAGATTCCACTTTTGGAGGAGGTCCATTCCTTGGCCATGTTCACACGTAGCAGGGTTTCAGCTTATTTTTGGAACAAACACACACACACACACACACACACACACGAGTCCTGGTACACCAGTGTGACAAAACAGCCCACTTGGGGACGGCGAGTCGAAGCATTCCTCCATCCGCAGGCGGGTGTAGTTCATTATCTCACGTCAACGCTGCATGTCGGACGGCGGGGGGATATATATCGGGCGCCCGGTTAGCGGAGGGCCGTCGTTGTCAGCGGGTCGCATGTGGGAGAAAAAAATGTAAAGCGTGAAGGTCTGAGTGGGAATGACCCAGTGATGACGGGGTCGTCACTCAGAGCTCAAGAGACAAGAGACACAGTGAAGCCTGGAAGTGATGCAAATTGTATTTCATTTATATTTGTTAAAAATAGAATAGGGGGATGTGGAGATATTTTTGCTCACTCTGGTTACAACGTAGCACATTTTCCGATTAATTGATGCGAGTAAAAATAGAAAAGTCAAGAAATCAAGACAGAAAGACGGTAACAAACTGAACTTTCTGGGAACTGTGATGGAAAGGCTGCATTTGTCTGTAACTGTAATTTTTTTTTTTTTATTAAAAAAAAAACATTTTTAAATACAGTACAGTCATTCCAATGTGCTTTTATAGAGAAAATATATACATATATTTTTTTTTTTAAATACAGTAATCACACTGATCCAAATATTTCCCAACTGTCATGAGATTAAACCAGCCTGAGGAACAATAGAGCAAAAAGTAAAACGATCACAAAAGCAAAAACAAAAGGACATAAAACAAAGAACAAAAAAAACCAAACATGATTTTGATAATTGAAAGAACAATAGCAGGAAATAAGAAAAATCCACAGCAAAATTCATCAATGAGGAGTGGAAGTGTGTGTGTGTGTGTGTGTGTGTGTGTGTGTGTGCCTCACCCCACCTCACTTCTTTGTTTGCAGACAGCCACACCCCAAACATTTCATATTCACACCACACTTGATTTATTCCCTTTATTTATCATTGATCTTTCTAGTCTTACACTGTTTCAATCAGGGGGGTCAAAGTCATTTCAGTTGAGGGGCCACATCCACCTGATCTGACCTCTGGAGGCCCAACAAGTCAAACGTAACATGTTAAACTGCAGATATGGACAAATGTCAAAGTCTTTCCTTCTTTTGATTCTTTTGTAACTGCAAAAATTTGCCAGTCTATTCTGAAATTTACATATTAAAGTTAATCAGATATTATTATATTTACAAAAAAAAAAAAACCCTCAGTCCCCTGTATCTGGATATCGTATTTTTATTCAGGATTAAATCAATTTGGACATTTTTTTGAGTTTACGTGTCTAAAGTATCATTTCACATAAATTGGACTCATTGTTTTATTGTGAAAGGTGTTGCGTTATGTGACCTCCACAGATGCATTAATGTCGGGGGTCAAATTCTGACCAAGGGAGGTTTTGAATGTCATTTTTGCCGATCGAGTGTTTCTAGATCAGCCTTCGTCAGTTTTAATTTTTATACTTCACACTTCAAAAAATCCCATGGCGGACCGGATTAGATCCTCTGGCGGGCCCCCGGGCCGCATGTTTGACACCCCTGGTTTAAATGAAGTGAACACATTTATTAATTACGTTTTTCTATTTGGAGTTACTCTGCTGATGGAGTCGTCTTGCAGTGACGAAGGCAACAGACCAAGCAGTCGGCCCGACATTCTCTTTTAGGTTTCTTTTAGGTTCGGTAGTTTCCCCATCATTAGTTTGTGTGTCGTCACTTGTTTCCCCCTTGTGTCTTAGTTGGTTTTACCCGGTCACTATATATAAATATATATATATATATATATATATACTCCCGAGTGGCTCAGTTTGTTGTGTTAACATCTCAGTTTAGTAGATATTTTGAGTTTGTTTTGTTGACCTCATTTTTTTTTTGTCAAAGAAAACTTCATTTGTATTTTCTTTGGGTAAATAAAACCCTTTCACAGAAAAACCTGTTTGCCTTGTTGATTAACTGCTTCATCCCTGATCCATCGAGGCTCCTCAGGATTCTACGGATTTATGTCATGTCGGGGTTTTGGACCTGGAACCTCCTCTCAGGGCGCTGATGGTGGTAGCAGGACGTGACGTTGAGCGGAAAAAAAAAAAAAAGGTTAATTCAGAGGCAGTTGTTTGAACACGACGAGTCACTTTCGGTCATTTTTCTATTCAGTTCTCGTCTGAACTTCACCCCATGGGTACTCTTTTTTTCCGGTTCGGCTCTGTTTGGTCTGAATCTGTAAGCTGCGAGGAAACGCAACGGCCGACAGGGCGACAATGATCTGAGGGTGTTGACGGACGTCTCGCCGCAAGTCAATATGTGGATGTAGCGTTTAGCATAACAGAGTTTTTAAGAGTTCATAGGAACCTGAGAAAGTCGCTGGAGGCAGATTCTGATGGGACGGATTAAACCGTTACACCAAAACAATCACTACCAGAAAAAGAGTCTGAGCAATTTTGAACTAAATAATCTCTCCTGATGGCAACGAGAGACGAGCCTCACGGTGAGTAGCATTAGCATTAGCGGTAGCCTCTTCCACAGGTGTTTTATATATATATTGTACAGACGGAGGTACCAGCCAGCCGATCTCCACTCACAAGCCATTGCTGTTGTCGTTGCAGTACTTTTGGACCGATGCAGACGTGGAAAGTATGAATCGGCCTTAGGAGCCGTGTGCATGTCGGCCGTTTCTCTCAGTCTGCTTCTTCTCGTCGCCATTAACTTATAATGTCAAGACGTTGCCGGCGTTGAACAGGAACCCCGGAGTTCAGAGTTCTGTCTGAACGAAAAAGACCGGCAGGCGTCGTTTCGGCAAAATATCTCGATTACGCAGAGGTGAGAACCGTGTCTCGTCTGCAGCCGTCTGGAAAGAGAGATTTTGAGGATGAAGACGATGTATTCCGCCCGGTTGAACCTCCACCCCTACCCACCCCCACCCACCCCCACCCACCCACAGCCCGAGCCTTTTCCACGGGACCTTCTCAGCACACTGTGTGGGAGGGACCGGCGTAATGGGCTCCGGCTCGCCTCGTCTTCAAATGGCTGCAGGGGATTAGAAAATCTTTTCATACGATATGCATCAGCTGTGGACGACCGGTACTCTTCCATATCGCCCGTCACACTCGCTTGGATGTGAGCGGTCCCGAGGACTGTGAAGCAATATCCTCCAGAAAACAACAAAAACACAACACAGGAGGATCTGAATCCTCGTCTTTGGCGAAGCGTCCCACACTGTTTTCTTGCCGAGAGAACAAAGGAGGCGGACGGTTTCGCGCCGTACATCGCCAATTACTGCCGCTATAAGGAGGGAAATCTCCCACGCCGGTTCGCCGAAAAGGGAAGCGGCCGTCGTCGTTTCCCAAACTCCGGCTGACTGAACGTTAAAGTCGTTACAGACCCTGAGGTGACAGACGGATCAGAGAGAATCTCACATGACGTGGAGCATTTTATATTGTATATATATATATATCTATCTTACGATCCACTTCTGTTTCGCTGTGCGAAATGAAGAAAACATCAAAACCGAATGGAAACTTACAAAACGGGGACAGGAAACACTTGTTATCTTCACCACAGATGTAAGAAGGGGCCCATTAGGGGGGTTCCTGACACACTGTCATGGTGCAGAAAAGGGCTTTGCCTGCTCCATTGACACTGACCAGCCAAAACATTATGACCACTGACCGGCGGTCATTCGTAAAGTTTATCCTAAAGCTATCACTTCATGCATTTATCGAAACGCTCGTAGGTTCTGAGACTTTACGAGTCGACCTCACTTGTACGTGTGCAAGTTTATAGCTTGTAAATCTGCACGTAAAAATAATTGCTTCTATATTTTGAGGCTCGCCGCCGTCGGGAAGCAGAGCGCTTCTCTCAAGGAAATGACATTAAAGTAAATGAAAATGAATGTTTGTTCTAGTAAAGCAATGCATGGCAAAATAATAGAAAGTGATCCAATTAAAAAAATAAAACTCACTATTTAACATTATTCACCTTTATTTGAACCACTACTAAAAGTATCATGAAAAAACAAACTGTATATGGACTTTATTCAATGTGATGAAGCTTCATTAAATTAAATGAAACTTGCTCGTTTCAGTCCATTCACTAAAGAGTGGCCATTTGTTTTGTCTGTGTGTGGCCTTCAGCGGAAAAACGTTTTAGCTTTAGCTTTTTTTTTTTTCCCCCCCTTGGGGGGGTAAAGTGACTCATTTCATGTGGATATTTAAAAAAAACAGACAAAAAAAAACCTCTTCATAGCTTCCAGTTTTACCACATACACATTTCCACTCCACAGTGGTATTTACTTTTCAGTGGGCGGGAAATCAGAAGATAAAAATCAAACAGCTGTTCTGTAAATAAACAATGAGAAGCGGCAAAACAAAACAGCGGATGATGAACAGATGAGCGGAAAGACAAATAGAGGTAAAAGAAGGTGACTTTTATTAAAAACCAACAATATATCATCACTAATGTAACTAGTGGTTGCTTAAGATAGTTTAATCATTAACTAGTGAGCCACCGATGCTAAACAAACGTTAGATTATACCATAGCAGCTGTGACAAAACACATTCAAGATTATAAACTTCGTTAAACTTATAATAATAATAATCAGACTCTTGCTTATTATTCCAGAAAGGAGCAGTATATAGCGAGGTCTCGGTTGTTTTTTGTTGGTTTTTTTAAAATAAGAAGTTACTCCCAGTGATGTTGTGGTCATTTTTGACTCAATACACCACCTGCTGGTTTAAAATGGTATTACTTGGTGCCACAGGTTAGCTTTCTGAAACCGTCTTGAAACACACCGAAGGAAAACTCAAGCCGATCGTTGCGCCGAAGAGAATCTTCTGAGTTATAAATGACTTAAAATCAGAATCAGAAGTCACGAGGCGGCCTTGTGCTTGTTTTACCGCTCAGCATTGAAGCCGCCGCTACCCGGGAAATGAAAACGGAGGAGACTTTTTGTTTCCCCCCCCCCCCCCCCCCAAGAGAAGCCGGGAGGAGCCGACTGCAAATGTGAAAGCTTTTAATAAAAGGGTGGAGCCTGGCCGAGCGGCAAGAGATTCGTAAAATATATCCATTCTCACAAAAAAAACCAGCTGGAATTGCCACTTGAAATTCCAGCAAGGAAAAAAAAAAAAAAAAAAAAAGATAAAGAAAAAAAGAAAGAGTGCATTCTCCAGGTTGGTGCGACTCTTCTTCAAACAAACAATCGATAAAATAAGGAGACAAATAAGGCACAGCCGTCAGCCTCCATGTTTAATTGCCAATGTGTGTGTGTGTGTGTGTGTGTGTGTGTGTGAGGAGGTAAGGCTGCGTGGGTGTATGTAAATGTGTGCAGGCAGATGAACCTCGGAGAGGATTTATTGTTTGCACAGTAGGACCATATGCTTTCTGGCATTTAATGGGCATCTTCTGCTCTTATTTACACACACCCCGACTAATAACGGCGCCCCGGGACCCGCCCACAGCGCCATATGTGCACGCACACCTGCAAACATCATGCTGGCGTGTTTACGAGACATGTGTGTGTGTGTGTGTGTGTGTGTGTAGGCCCGGGCCCCTTCGGAGTGTGTGTGTGTGTGTGTGTGTGTGTGTGTGTTGGAAGTGTAAAGTGGAGGGTTTATGGGAGCGGGTCCTGAGCTGTAGGAGTAAGTTGATGCCGGTGGACAGATAAGGGGCCTCCGCCCCCCCCCCCCCACAGACAAAGGCGTCCTTTGTGGGGCCAACAAGCGCTCTCGGCCACCGCAAGACGATCCCCTTCGCCACAAGACCCCCCCCCAACTCCTCTACCCTCCTCAACACCCCCCCCCACCCACCCCAAACGTCCCAAGCCGAGCGAAACAAAGTGGCTCCAGAGATGCCAACACGAGCCGGTCAGGCATCGGGGTCTGGATCTGGAGGCAGAAGGACGTTGGTCGTGTTTACGGGACTTTGAAGGTTCTAAGCATCACGATACGGAGACGTCTGCGTTCACGTGGTCCCATTTCTGGTTTGTTTCCCATTCGGAGATCGCAGGACGACTCCAGTCACTCGTTTTCTGCCGAGGTGCCTTTGGGGTTAAAAAAAACCCCCTCCAAATTAAATGTGCTCAGTCTTCGTCTAATCGTTATCATCATTACTTTATTTATTAGTTTCTTTTTGGTAGGGACGGTGCATATGAATGAGCATCTGTAAAACAGTGTCAATATGCCAGATTATAGCAAAAAAAATGCTAATTTCCATCTGTTGTCCCGAGGCGGGTGACACAAGATGCAGGAAACAATAGAAAATACATTTAAAAAATACATTTACAATAAAAAAAATACATTTACAAACATTAAATACTGTATATTAAAGCAGAGAGTTAAAAGTTTTCACAGACTTGGCTGTTTAAGTTGCAGTAAATTGATATTATTAGATAATAATAAGTATGTTGTGTTACAGGCCGTCGTTCTTAATGGACGTCGAACATCAAGCCTCCAAATCCACATGAATTAAAATCTTTCCGAATACATCTGAAGAATATGAGCGAGGTTGAGGGTAGTGACAAGAGAGAGGAAGAGCGAGAGAGAATTGTGGGGTTGGGGAGGAGGGGGGGGGGGGGGGCGGAGCTACAGGGCTTTCACCCACACATCGAAGACTCAAAGTTTGTGAAACGATGGAGGAAGATCTGAGGGCAGACCAGAAGAAGAAGAAGAAGAAGAAGAAGAAGAAGAAGAAGAAGAAGAAGAAGAAGAAGAAGTCTGCAGCGTGGGCATGAGAGCACAAATTAAAAGTTCCCTTGTCAAGTTGGACTTTAAGATGTTTGCATAATGAAATGATTTCAAGCTCCCCCTCAGCACGTGGCTTAGCTTTCCTGTCGGAAAAGGGTTTTTTTCCCCCCTAACTCGGTCTGACAGGTTGTCATTGCGTCGCCATTAAACAGGGAATGTGCATGAAGCTGTGAAACACGAGAAACGTGTTTTTTTTCCATTTCGCCATAAACACGGAGATGCCTTTGTCGTGTCGGTTGGACTCGACTTGCGATGTGCAAGTCGAGTATCGCCGCCGTGCCGTTAAGAGCAGAGAGGAGGAACGATGTCGTGGTCTCTGGTCGCCGTCAGTCGCTGGAGTGGAAGAAAGCGCCCACAGGCTGGGGCTATTTCGAGATGTTGTGCTGCAGATAGGAGACGTCTTTGCTCCGAGCGTGTGATGTGTGTTTAGGAGGGAATGTAAAGAAACAAGGCAGGGAGGAGGAGGAGGAGGAGGAGGAGGAGGAGGAGGAAGAGGAGGAGGAGGAGGAGAAGGAGGCTGGGATGTAACATGAAGAGAACGGAGGCCGAGGCCACGGACCTCCAGGAAGAATCTGTAAAAATGACTTCACATGTTTTTGAGAGACAAAAAAGAAAACTGGACGGATATTAGACATAAAAAAAAAAAAACGGTTTTCAAAGTGCGTCTCGATCCAACTCGTAATTTTTTGGTCGAATGTGAGATTTTCTCATCTTTTTCCCAGTAAAACATTTCAAGAGACATAAAGATATAATATTTAGCAGCTGCCATTTTTGGCAAAAAAAAAACCCCAAACTGATTTTCATTTGAAATCTTGTAGATCTTCAAATATTTTCCGTAAATGTTGAAGCTGCGACAGTAAAGTTTGTTTGACTCTCAATAAATTCAATCTGTGATGGACCCGAGACCTGTCCAGGTGTGTATCCCGTCCTCACCGCTCCAGGTGTGTCCCATCCTCACCTGTCCAGGTGTATCCCGTCCTCACCTGTCCAGGTGTGTCCCGCCGTCACCTGTCCAGGTGTATCTGGTCCTCACCTGTCCAGGTGTGTCCCGTCCCCGCCTGTCCAGGTGTGTCCGTCCTCACCTGTCCAGGTGTATCTGGTCCTCAACTGTCCAGGTGTGCTCCGTCCCCGCCTGTCCAGGTGTGTCCGTCCTCACCTGTCCAGGTGTATCCCGCCCTCACCTGTCCAGGTGTGCTCTGTCCTCACCTATCCAGGTGTGTCCCGCCGTCACCTGTCCAGGTGTATCTGGTCCTCACCTGTCCAGGTGTGTCCCCTCCTCCCCAGTCCAGGTGTGCTCCATCCCCGCCTGTCCAGGTGTGTCCGTCCTCACCTGTCCAGGTGTATCCCATCCTCACCTGTCCAGGTGTGTCCCGTCCTCACCTGTCCAGGTGTGTCCTGTTCTCCCCTGTCCAGGTGTGTCTCGTCGTCCTCACCTGTCCAGGTGTGTCCCGTCCTCACCTGTCCAGGTGTGTCCCGTCCTCACCTGTCCAGGTGTAGCCTGTCATTCTCCAGGGACTTACAAAAATAAACAACAGCAGCAACTAGTGGCCTGGTATGATGTCTACATTGTGTGTAAAGGAACATCATTTTCAAAACGTTTCCGTGTCAGCGTGACACTTTTCTGAAATTCAAATGTGAAAAAACAACAAGGTGTTTTTTCACTTGAACCGTTGCCACGGAAACCTTGTAGTACCTTACAGGTTCAACTCATCGCCGTGACGCTTGAGACGCTACGATGTTTTCCTGTATGAAGCGGCGAGCGGCGAAGCATTCACCCGTGAATTACTGAAGGAACATGTGACAGCGGAGCTTCACTCCTTCGTTTCTTCACATTTCCAGAGCATGAATGCGGCTTTATTCGCGGAATTTCCAGACAAGAACTCCGTCGTACATCCCGTCGCACATGAGCTCAGTTACATTAATAAGTACGAGTAAATTCAATAACGTGTAATGACACGAACAAAGAAGGTCTTATAGAAGAATACGACAAGCGTTCTGCTAGTCCCACTCAATATGGCCACATTGTTCTGTTTCCTGGTGCGTCTTGGTCTTCAGTGTTTAAAGAAATGAAATCAGCCAGAACATTATGAACGCCTGTCCGATAGCATACGTCACCCTTCGTTCACCCCATGAACCTCTGGAACCAAAAGGTTGTTTACGTTCTGCAGATTTATACGTAGATCAGACAGTTCCAGGACATCCCAGAATGACGTGCTGGAACATTTTAATTCATTAACTGTAAAAAAAAACCAAACTTTAAAAGCAGGGACACTTATTAGTCGAGGAAGAAATTCTCAACCATGGTTTTGACCCGTTTCTCCAACCTGTTGAATCCTGGAATAATGAAATGGGACACCCCTTAGACTCTCGTGAAGGCGCATTTCAAAGGGGTAAGGGGTAAGGGGTAGGATTGAGACACGTCGAGAGTGCTGCGCTACAATCACCGTCATTATCAAAGAAGCATGTTTTCTCCCAAGAACAATAGAGAAGCGAATTGTTTCTCCATTTCCCAGTGGAGCGACTGAGCACTGTTGCTTTCTGGAGCCCATTTCTTAATTTAAAACAGAAAATCCGAGCGATATGAACCCACTTCCTCTTCACCGAGCGTCATCTTCAGAAGGCATGTGATCAGAACGAGGGTACGGGAGGTTTGGACATATAGGGGGGGGGGGGGGGGGGTTTCGTCCCTGATGACTGTTTCCCTTCTTCTTCATTTCTCCTTTAAAAAAAAAATTAAGATTTGATGCATCCTCACCTGACGGTACTTCTTCACGTGAAGAAGTCTTGGCGTAAACACTCTCACACGCCGCCGGACGGACGCACACCTTTAACCCTCCCCCCGCCGCGGCGCCGACACACTCGAGTGAAACTATGCGGCCGAGAATAAGACACACACACACACACGTGCGGATGCACGCTGGCTTTGCGACTTTCCCATGCGGCGATGCAGTCAGACCTGCGGGAACGCGGCAGACAATACCGATCCCCGCGCAGGCATTCGCATTGAGAGGAGACTCTGCATGCTGCGCGCCCGACAAATAAATACACCATGCCAGGTCTCCAGGGCGTGCGAGTGTGTGTGTGTGTGTGTGTGTGTGTGTGTGTGTGTGTGTGTGTGTGTGTGTGTGTGTGTGTGTGTGTGTGTGTGTGTGTGTGTGTGTGTGTAGGTGTGTGTGTGTAGCAAGTGGAGTGTGGTGGCTGTGGAGAAGCTATAGTGCTCAGGGGTGTTCTGCTACCGCCTACTGCCCTGATCCCACTTTGAACTTTGCCATCAAGAAGCCTCACAGCAAAAACACAACAGTGTCTTTGTTTGCAAGTGTGTGTGTGTGTGTGTGAGAGAGAGAGAGAGAGAGAGAGAGAGCGAGAGAGAGGTGCGGTTGTGTCTGAGAAAGACAAAGAAAGAGTGAAACAAAGAAGATGAGGAAGAGAAGTAGGGGAGGGAGGAAGGATGGTATCTTGTTTTCAAAGGGTTTTGCTGATGTGTGTGTGTGTGTCGGCCTGTGTGTGTGTGTCGGCCTGTGTGTGTGTATGTGTGTGTGTGGAGCTGTATTTATCAAAAACAAGACGTACTGTACATAAAAAAACACACTTTGATCCACTTTCGGCACCGACGCGGTTCTAAAGCAGGGCATCAAACTGCCGCGTTGACGAAAAGTGTGAAATCGCCGTGGTTCTGGGCGGAATCGTCGCCCGGATGTGCGACTTCATCGACGTTAGGCTTCGCCGCTCCACCGTTCACTCTCTCTCTCTCTCTCTCTCGCTTCGCTTTGCCCTCCCAGGACGTTCTGCCGCAGCAGGCAGCGCTTATTAATGATGAAGAAAAATCCTGCTGCGCAACGAACATGCACAGAACCACGAGCAGACGCTCGCCAGGGTTCCATCTAATGCAGTGCCAAAGGATTTTTTTTTTGAGGAGTTTTTAAAGTTTTCAAGGAGGTAAACAGCTGCTGGGTATAAATCTCTGTTCAGTACTGTTATTTTTTTTTTATTGCAGATGGATGAAGATACAAAGGCGAGAACAGTGTTTCTCAAGCTCCGTTGCCTGAATGATAAGGCGTCGGCCACCTTTCCATTCTTGGATTTTGTGAATGCAAGGATCGGTACAGGCGAAGCTTCCGGCTGCCCAACATGAACGGTAAACCAAGGTGGTCCTGGACCAATCCTGGACCCATCCTGGACCCCAGACTTGGAACCAAGAGGAAAAACAATAGAGCAGCAGTCAAATGCAAAGGACGTCATGTCCAAAGACATCGGATCACAGAGTATAAGTGCCATCGTTGCTCTTAGAACGGAGTTCTGACCAACATTATACGATGCTGTCAGGAAGTGAAAACGGGAAACGAACATGCAATCAGAGAAATTTCAGAGGTGTTGAATTGAAAATGGATTTATTGGTCCATCGATTTCCCTTCTATAAAATATCGACTCTATAGGATTGCCAAATAGATCGTGCTGAGAGTATACGCTAGCTAGTTTTGAATTCATGTGTTCTGTCGAGGATTTATCAGGTCGGTGGATGAGAAACGTTGTTTTCAGATACATTAAAGCCTCCGTCCCACTTCCTGTCGGCTCGTCTCACTATGAGGCAACGGCAGTCCCTCCCTGGTGGTCCTGACCTTCTTGTCTTCTCGCTCCTCACTTCTTCTTTTCGTCATCAAGCGTCACAGATGAGAATCAGCCAGAGGAGTCGACAGGAAGCTTTGTTTTGAGAGTTTTCCTCTAAAACAACAAACTCCATTCAGCTGGCCAGAGTTCTTCACTTCTTCTACATTTATGTCAAAATACCCACAATTCAGCCATTTTGTTTTTGTTGTTTGTTTTTTTTTTGGTGGATTCGTGGTCATTTTCGGCAAAGTATTACAGTAAAGCACGCATCTTAATGTAGCGAAGGTGAAATATATATCTAATGCATGCAGGAATGAAAACATAAAGTTTTATATTGGCTTTGTTTATTACTCCTCACTGTCAATGAGCTCGGGGACAATTTAGCCGTCAGGAGGTAAAGAGAAATATTTTCCCATGTTGACGATGATCAAAGCTGTTGTTTAAGATTCTTTGTGTGAGTGTGTGTGTGTACAGTGTGTGTGTACAGTGTGTGTTTCTCACAGTTCCCTCTTAAGTGTGTTTGGCAACAAAGAAAACCAAGACGGGATCGAAGCCGCAGGTAAATTAAGATGCAAAGATAGAGCGGCAGCCTTGAAAATGACATGTCTGGTCTTGAACATCTTCTCATGTTATAAGACAACACCCACACTGCCTTGACGTCCCGGGATACGGTGCCTGTAAACACACGACCAGGAACCCTAGAACATTAATTATTGGCGTTTAGAAAAAAAAAAAAACAACTTTTTGCATCATCTTGCTGAATATTTCATGAAATAAAGGTCACAGTGTCAGTTTTGTCTCTCGTGCCTCACATTTCTGAGCTTTTTAAAATTTTCTTTTACATCCATTATTGTCATCCGAGCATGAAGGAGAGGTGGGAGCCGTGGGCAGAGGGGCAGGTGGTGGTGGGGGTGGTGGGGTGGGGGTGTCTGGGTATCCGGGTGTTGGGCAAAAAGAAGAAAACGGTAGGGGAGAAAGAGAAGAAAGAGCCGAGGGCAGGCCAGTGGCCACGGGTGATCTGAGGGAAGGTCTTCCTGTGGTGAATGACGGCACTGGGCTGGAACCAGTGTGAGAGATCACTGGAAGGACGGCCTCTCGGCCACCGCCGGCCTTCCCACTCCTTCAAAACGCCGCTTTTTTTACTTTCCGCACTGACAAAACAAGTGAGGATGCATCAAATCTGAATGAGAATCACTGTCTTAATTTTTTTTTTAAAAAGGAGAAATGAAGAAGAAGGGAAACAATCATCAGGGCTGAAAAAGCTGCCAGTAAGATACATAGATGGAGACAAATAGAACCTGCAGATGACGGTAATGCAACTTTATGGACACAAACTGCCGTTAAATCTAAAAGAAGAAGAAGAGGAGCCTCTCACATCCATTTTATATTGGAATTTTTTTTCACCGTTTTTTGGGGGGAGGGGTTCATTCAGAAACCTTTAGCCGTTACCTTCCTGAAATCTAATCGATCGGTTTTTTTTGGATGATGACAAATCATCCCTGAAAATTTCATGCAATTTAGGTGAGAAGTTTTTGTAAAAAGTTGGTAAAAAAACATGGATACATACAAATCGATGAAGCGATGAAAACAGAACCTAACTTTGTTGGCGAAGTTAAAAGTCATTTGTTGGACAACAGAAGTGGATTATCTTACGTCTACAAGCTAAGAAACTTACTTCAACAACTGTTTCTCTGACATATAATATCAGAATCACTTTATTAATCTCTGGGTGGGGGGGGGGGTTCTTTGAAAAGTTGACTCTGGTGGGACTCGAACCCACAACCTTTGAATCGCTTTGCTGTGGAGCCTAGAAGTCCAACGCGCTGTCCATTGCGCCACAGAGCCACCCGATGAGCTGATCCCGGCTGTCCGCTTAGCTTTTCACGCTCACTTACATAATCCCCGGTAATCCACGCTTTGGATTAGCAGAGAAACGCTGCGTCACCACAAAGCATACTGTGACCAGTTTCTTGTGCTCTCATGAGGACACTAACGTATTTCTTTACTCTTTTCACCCTCGATTCCTCTCTACCATCATATTTCTCAGTTGTGGCCGGAGGGTCGACTGGAGGTCGTCCCGTCCACTGCCGAACGGCCGCGATCAATGTAATCTAATTGTTGTGAATTGTGCCGACGTATGCATGCTGGTGCACGTCCGGTCTCGCGCCGGTAACAGTCTATTCTGGGTTTTTTCCACTTGTTCTTGAAGGTCCTTGCCTTCTGATCCAACAGATAAGCTCCTGTGTCGAGGTAAGGCTGGTTCTGAGCTCCAACAACCTGCTTGGAAACGATCGGTCCGGCCATCAAAATGTTAGCTTGACACTACTGTACATTTATTAAAAGCCTAGTGAAATGTAAAACACTACTTTGCAAAAAACGATAGTTGGGGTTCTACTTGTACGGTTCCTCCGACTCTGTCCCACTACTGTTGTCGCATAACAATCTGTTATTACGTAAGCTCTTTAGCAAGGCGCCATTACTGTTATTATGGATATGCTAATAGCTATCTATGGTGAGTAACAAGATAATGGACACTCAAGTTACTTCAGTTGTCTCGAGTTTTACAGCACTCATGGAAACTCATTAATGCTGAACTAACTCAGAACACCAGCATTAGCGTCCGCGGCAACGGATTCAAATGAACATTAGCTTGTTTTCCAGGAAGCGCATGCAGCGGCTTGAAACCCGAAGCATCAAAGGTAAGTTCACCGGCGGCGGCGGCGGCGGGTTCGACAGAAAACACAGAGGAAATAAACACTAATGAGGGCGAACTTATTCAGAGGCGAATATACAGATTAAAGGAAAATGCTAATTACAAACAAAAGAAATGCAAACGACGTGACAGAAAAAGACTCAGTCAGTCCAAAACAATACCAATGAGAAAAGTTTCCAAAAGAGTCCGAGATAATTCAGAAGTCACTCTTGGGTTAGAGAATAAACAACATTTGAACCTTTTCAATCAGGTTTTTTTTAACTCACAGATCAATCGAATTTAATCAAATTGAATCTAATCTAACCTGATTTCCATGTCCACTATCTCTGTCCAATGCCTGGTGTGTGTGTGTGTGTGTGTGTGTGTGTGTGTGTGTGTGTGTGTGTGTGTGTGTGTGTGTGTGTGTGTGTGTGTGTGCGCGTGCGTGCGTGCGTGCGTGCGCGTGCGTGCGTGCGTGCGTGCGTGCGTGCGTGCGTGTGTGTGTGTGTGAAGGTTGTCCAGTCCCTGAACTGTTTCCACTGTATGAACTCAGCAGTCGTCTCTCTCTCTCTCTCTCTCTCTCTCTCTCTCTCTTGCCCTCTCTCATTCTCTCTCTCTCTCTCTCTCTCTCTCTCTCCCTCTCTCTCTCTCTCTCTCTCACTCTCTCTCTCTCTCACCCTCTCTCTCTCTCTCTCTCTCTCTCTCTCTCTCTCTCTCTGACTGTGATTCCGCGGGGATGAAAGAAACCTCCCATGTAAAGCGGATGGGACTCTTGGGTGCGTCCTCGGAAGGCTCCCTGTGGGACCCCAGCGAGCTCGGCTCGCAAGAAAACAAACCTTTTTGTCATTTTATTTGTTTGGTTTTTTTCCTTTTTTTCTTCTTCAGAAGAGACACAGACAAACATGCAAACAAGCCGCCTTCCGCTTTCAAGCCAACCGGCACGGAATCCGATAATCCGTCTGATGATTTTCTCTATTTGTCTCACCGTCAACAAATCCAGTGTAAAGACTCCAACCAACACGGGGTCGTACCCCACTGACGAGTGTTCAGTGTCTGTTGTTTTCAACTGATGAGCTCCAACCGGCGGAACCGACAAGCTACTGTCTTTCTTTCTTTCATCTCCTTTCTTTTTTTTATTTGAGCAGTGCGAATGGAATGGACTCGCGGGAACGGTTGACGGTAGTACAACTGCACTGATGCTAACTGTCGTTGAACCCAAATAAAGAAGAAGAAGAAGAAGAGGGTAAACAGTCATCAGGGATTAAAAAAATCTGCTGGTAAGAGAGAGAGAGAGAGAGAGAGGGAAACAATCACCAACCATGTAGCCTGATAGAACCAGCAGGTGGCGGTAAAGCAACTTTATGGATGCAAACTGCCGTTAAACCAAAAAGAAGAAGAGGCGGAGCCTCTCTCATCCATTTTATATGGGAAGTTTTTTTCCCCCCGTAGCTTTTGAGGGTTTATTCCAAAATCCTGTCAATTAGTCGATGACGACAAGTCATCCATGAAAATTTCATGCGATTTGGGCGAGTAGTTTTTGTAAAAAAGCTGGAAAAATACATAAATACAAGCAAATCAATGAATAAATACATGCGATGGAAATATAACCTTCTTGGCTAACTAGATTTAGGCTCATTACACGTCTGTGTGGTTGGGTGTGGGTGTGTTTCTGTTTTACTTTGATCTTTAATTTTTCCCTTTTATGTGAAGCACTTTGTGCTGCATGTATGTTTGTGTGAAAATTGCTCTATAAAATAAGGTTTGATTTGATTTGATTTGATTTGATAAGCGGTTGAAAAGGAACATTTTCTCCTTCAAAAGCCCAGTTAGTACTTAACGTGGGACATTTTGAGGATTCAGTGAATTTGCTTTAATTGCTGTACGTCTGCAACGACCTTGTCCATGTCTGCCGCCCGACAATCAAATTTTTATATAATTAGTAATCACAGCCACACTCGGTAGAGCGCAGACGTTTTGTGCTTTTGAGTTAGCATCGCTACCGCGATAGCCGTTAGCGCAGATCAATGCTAACGAGGTCGCCCACTGTTGTCGTTCTTCACCTGAACATCCTTCATTCACCGATCAGAGGGGGGGTTGGGGGGGATAAGTGACAGGAAGCAGAGGAACTCTCAGCCCACCTTTTTACCTTCCGGCGTGCAGAAATGAAAAGCCGACATAAATCTGTCCGCTAGCTGACGCGCTAAGCGACTTCAAAGCGACGCGGGGCTTCGCCACGCTTCTCCAGGAACTGATTCATGTTTTGTTTTGGCACCAGCCTTGTAATTCCGTCTAATGAGCTGCAGGTAGGAGCCACGGCGTTATTATTCATGAACGGAGATAAACTTTTGAGTGGTTTTCTTTTTTTTTTTCCCCCGCCTCTATTAATGTTTATCGAGTCGTTCGGCGCGACATAAATCTTCATTTGAGCGCGGAGGTAACTCACAACAGTAGAAAATCAGCAGAATTGTGTTTTATGTCTCATGTCCTCCATTATTCAGTCGCATAATTGTGTCCAAACCCGTTTTCACTTGCTGCAGGTGTGGAAACACAACATATCAATCACTGTGCTGCTACTTTGGGTTCATTACTCTAAAACAGTGTTATTATTATTATTAAACGTATTATTGATGTCTAAATTGTCTTAATTTTAACAGTTAAAACTCTTGAATAATATAATAAACATTGCTTGATTACTTTTGTGTGTTTTTGCTGCTGTTAAATGAAGGCAAAGGTGACTCAGATGTAAATAAAATATAAGACAAGTAGACGATGTTATGACCTTAATAGTGTCATTAATAATCAGAAGCAACGTTTTTAATTGACATATTTGCAGTTTGTCGGTGAAAATGTGTCACAAATGTATGAATTATATCTAATTATTTCTATTATATGTTTTCAAACAACAAATGTGAGAACTAATTTAAAGAGTAGACGTGTTTCCGTCCGGAGGGTTCAGCTATAGAACGTCTGGATGATGTTATAAAATGTTCCCGTTCAATTCATACAATCCAAAAAAATCTTTAAGAATATTGACACGGAAAATGATATTGCTCTAGTATAAACACCAGGAATATTAATAATATGATCAATTATAGCCATAATAACAAAACTAAATCATAGTAGTACGTATTAGAATATTAATAGTATATAAATACTAATGGAAAATGTAAGTGGAATTGTTGGTGTTGCATAAACTCGATATCTACTTGTACAGCTATAATATGATATGATGTTTTTACATGCGTATTTATAATATATTGTGTACACTTGTATAAATAAAATGTATTCTTATGTTTCTTTTTCACTTTATATATGAAGCTCAGTTCAGAGTTTGATTGTCTTGTTACGTCTTGTATTTTGATTTATTAATAGGCGTAATAAGTGTTTAACTTCAGTCTAAACCCTTTCGGTAAAATTGTTAATTTCCTGGAAGAAGATTGATTTTGTTTATGTTATTTTGTTAAACACCGACCGAAGAAATAAAAAAAAAACAAAATAAAAAAATGTATGATTAATACATAGACGTATGTGTCTATTTGGTACTTTATGTGTCTGTGTTTCTTATTGATCTATATTTTTCTACTTTTAAGTGTTTTCGACAGTCAAACTGCCCTTGAAACATCCTAAACGTTTCATTAGGAGTTTATATAAAAACACTCACGAGGCGTCTGCCTCTTAAAGTATTCTGTACTCGTCCTTCAAAGCCATAAATGCCAGAATATTCTAATTACAGTGGCGTAGCTGTGGCAGAATTAGCAGATGAGAATGTACAGAAAAAAAAATATATATATATTTTAATGTGTCTGAATCATTATATTTCATTTGTCTTACATTTCTCTCCATTATTCATTCCACCGCTTTGTCTTGCAGTTCATATTTCAGTGAATTATTTACCTGTGAGCCTTTTCAAAGCATGAATACAGATTTGATGACTGCAGCTTTAATATCATATTAATCTCCGTGCCGCGAAAACAATATATGTATATAAAAAAATAAATAAATACCACTCTCATTAACGTAGCACCGGAGTATATAGTTTACGCCGGTGAGCAGATGTGCTGTGATTTAACTGCTTTGTCTTTTTCTTGAAGCCTCGGCCGGGTTTATATTGAGATTGAAACTGTGAAGAAAGACTTTTTAGCTTCACACATTCTTCATTTCTGACTGTAAAGGTGCAAGAAAGGTCAGAGAAGAAGAGAAGAAAACTAAAACTGGAAATAAGAAGAGAGACAGAGAAAAAAAAGAATTATTAGAGGAAGAAACCAAGAATATCGCTTGATGTTTGACCCGGGTAGGAAAATGTAAAATACTGCCGTCGTTAAAAAACGACGACGCGCAAACAAGACGAGTCTCGTCCAGCAAAACGAGCTCCGATCAGACAAAAGTGGAAAAAAACGGAAATCGTTAGAGCCGGAGAGACGGACATTTTACGTCCTGACGTCCAGCTGGGAGACAGGAAGTAGAATATAAACCAAAAAAACAAAAACAATTTAAAAACAAAACAAAAACAGGACGATGCCAATGAAATAAGTAGAAAAGACGGCGGGAGGTAGAGAGACGTAATTGCAATTCATTTCCAGCCCCGGCGGTGCGACGAGTGTTTGATCCCGAAGGCGAGTCGGTGTGGGAATGGAGAGATGCAGTCTTATGTATTCAGAGAGAGAGAGAGAGAGAGAGAGAGAGGGAGGGAGGAAGCCGGGGAGTTGGAGGGGAAGCAGAAAGCCTTTTAATATTCCGGGCCATGGGTTGAGATGAGAGACTGCTCTCATACCTTGAGGTTCATGAGCATAATGAGATTTTTATTTTTGCAGAGCGCCGTCTGCGAGTGTGTGTGTGTGTGTGTGTGTGTGTGTGTGTGTGTGTGTGTGTGTTGCTGCTCTGTCGGATCGGGCCGTGCGTGTGCACGTGAGCGTGCACGCTCGTGCTGCAAATTAACCCATGTTGGCCTGCATGTTTGGATTTCGTCATTTATGTCTGTGAGTGAGTGTGTGTGTGTGTTTGTGTGTGTGTGTTTAGGTGTGTGTGTGCAGAGGTACTGTTACACGTGTGGACTTGGGGAAGTGGGTTATCATGGCGCCCGGCGGCGCCCCCACGGCTCGCATGGCGCCCGGGAGACGTCGGTGGACCGGACGCTCACGATAAACACACACAAACATGGACACACGTCCAACTCGCCTCCATTCTTCCCCTGATGGGGACTTTCCCCCCCCGAAACACCGTCTCCGGTGGTTCCCAGAGTCCTCGGGGCTGGAAGACGATCACAATCACTTAACCCATGTGTGTGTGTGTGTGTGTGTGTGTGGGTGTGTGTGTGAGTGTGTGTGTGTGCAGGGAGGGGTGTGTCACTCTCGCAGGTGAAGGTTTTGGTTCACATGCAGGATTACGTGACGACAGGCCGAGTAGGAGAACATCTCAAGAGCAAGATGTGTGTGTGTAAAAGTGTGTGTGTGTGTGTGAGTGTGTGTGTGTGCAGGGAGGGGTGTGTCGCTCTCTCAGGTGAAGGTTTTGGTTCACATGCAGGATTACGTGACGACAGGCTGCGTAGGAAAACATCTCAAGAGCAAGATATGTGTGTGTAAAAGTGTGTGTGTGTGTGTGTGTGTGTGTGTGTGTGTGTGTGTGTGTGTGTGTGTGTGTGTGTGTGTGTGTGTGTGTGCAGGGAGGGGTGTGTCACTCTCACAGGTGAAGGTTTTGGTTCACATGCAGGATTACGTGACGACAGGCTGCGTAGGAGAAAATCTCAAGAGCAAGATGTGTGTGTGTGTATATGTATATATATATATATATAAGTGCCCTTGAGCAAGGCACTGGTCCTAATGGGCGGATCCGGTGCCTCGTGTGAGTCGTGAGTTTAGATTCCAAGGTAACGGGAACAACAGAACCACAGCAACCGGGTGGGATGGGAATTGAACCTCCAACTCGTAAGATCTCCTGCTGCACCTCTGATAGGATTCAGTTTGGATTAATAAAAAAAAAAAAAATAATAAATTCTTATAATGTGTAAAGTGCAGCATCGACCTTGAAGGGGGGACTTGGGTTCAGTGTTTTGCTGGAGAAACGAACCTTGTATTAGAGAAACTCTTGTTCTAGATCCAATTACCATCGACAACACGTACTGGCCCACCCATGAATAAGTAATCAGATTACTTAATGAGGTTAGCCCAGTAACCAGGTTATCTGAGTGTATTAGCCGAGCAGACCTTTGTAGCGTCGGTACATTTTGATTACTCATAGTCGAAAACTTCATTTCTTCTGTGCTGCTTCACATGTTGTACTAGTCTTCCATGGCTCTGAATTAGGAGTACTAGTACTAGTAATACTACAAACTAGTTCACAAAATATTTATGTATGAAACAAAAACCCACACTTTTTGACACGTTTGTGAAATGTGTTGCAACAAAAACTACAGTGATGAAAGAAAAGAGTTGGACTGAAGTGAATTTCTGATGAATCAAGTTGTTCAAACTTCAGTTTATCAGTTTCAGTTTGAAGTGTTTGAAAAGTTTAAGTTAAATTTTATAAAACATTAAGTTGTTGTTTCTCAGGAGGTGATTACTGATGGAACAGACTGCCATCCATCCATCCATCCTTCTGTCAATCCGTCTGTCCATTATCCATCCATCTGTCCATCCATTGATTCATCCATCAATCCATCCATCCATCTGTCAAGTTATCTGTCAATTCATCTGTCCGTCCATCCATCCATCCATCCATCTGTCAATTCGTCTGTCTATCATCCGTCCATCCATCTATCAATCCATCCATCAATCTGTCTGTCCATCATCTGTCCGTATATCCATCCATCCATCCAACCATCCATCCATCCATCCATCCATCCATCCATCCATCCGTCCATCAATCCACCCATCAAGCCATCTGTCCATCAACTGTCCACCCATCCATCTGTCAAGCTATCCGCACCATCCATCCAATCCATCTGTCAATTCGTCTGTCCATCCATCCATTGATTCATCCATCAATCTGTCAATCCATCCATCCATCCATCCAAAAAGCATCCCCTCCCTGACAGACTCTCCTTCCCATTGAAATAAACTCTTAAAGAAAAATTGGACGATCCTCTTTGACCTTTCATCTTTTTGTCTCTTTACTTCAAAGCTCAGGCCGCGGCGGCGGCGTTGAACCCGCACACTTTACAGAAGCCACCACTCTCGCACACATTCCATGACTTAAAGTCGTCCAACCGAACCGCTTTCAGCTCCGTCACTCGACCGACCGGCGGCTCTGTTACGTAACCAGACGTCGGGACAATAAACACACGTTGGCGTGTTCTTTAGCATGAAAGTATAAAAATGGACAGCGGCGGCGCTTTCACAGTATTGCCGTGCGAATGATGGAGGGAGGAGGAGGCGGAGTTAATCCTCTGATTATCCAGTCAATCCTTGCAGTTTACGGATTCACAGGTCAGCGAGGAGACGCTTTGGCACGACGGGAGAATTAAAAGAAACACGCCACACGCTTCTGTATCGTGAAACTAGAGAGACACTCACACTTGTTCACCAAAAAGTAAATAGTGGTAAATAGTGTTTTCTCAGTAAAGATGTAAAACAAGGAGAAACCGAAGGGAAGCTGCTTGTAATGATATGAAGTATTGTTGAAAAAATCAAATACAAAAATGAAAAAACGAGTTCAGTTTTAGACCCGATGCAGATTTTAACTGCACTCATGAAGAGAAAGTGGTTTTTTAGTCTGTAATATGAGTGGAATCCAACACATTTCATCTTGATTTCGACTAAATAAATATAAAATAATAATATAAAAAAACCAAAAACAAACATGACAGGAGTTGTTGTTTCTCCTGAACCTATAAACGTTCAGAAATATTTCAATCGGACCTCTTAAGGAATTAAAAAGTGTCAAAGTTTGTCTCAAAAACACTTTTGGTCCCGAGGAGGAAGAGGAGGAAGAGGAAGAAGAGGAGGAAGAGGAGGAAGAGGAGGATCGTATCACTTTCTACTCTGTACACGTCTGTTTTTCTCCTTTTCTTTACAGTTGCAGCTTCTTCGTCTTTCTCCTCCTCTTCGTTTCCCTCCCTCCTCGTCTTCACCCCTTCTTCCTCCACCCCCATGTTCACCTCCTCTTCCTCCTCACCCTCCTCCTCCTCCTCCTCCTCCTCCTCCTGTGTGTTTATAATCTCCTCCAGTCTTTAACCTCCCCTCTCAGCCTGGCAGTCACCACCCTGGGCTTCACTCCTCCACCGCTGCTTGTTTTCGTCTCCGGAGGAGGTGCTGATGATGATGGTGTGTGTGTGTGTGTGTGTGTGTGTGTGTGTGTGTGTGTGTGTGTGTGTGTGTGTGTGTGTGTGTGTGTCATCAATCCTGGATGAGACTTTGAATAATTATTCCCTGCATGCATTACCCATGCATGCGGAGCCCCTAATCCTCTGGAATTGTAAAAGTAAACGTAGCCTCCACCCCCCACCCCCCACCCCCCTCCACCCCACCCCACCCCAACACACACACACACACCAACTCCAACTCCCCCGTCCCTCTCTGTGACCCGTGCCTCCCCCCTCAAACCCTGTTTAACCCCCCCATTCGTGGCCTTTTTCACCTCCTCCTACACCCACGACAAAACACATTTCCTCCATCACCACCCACCTCCCATCAACACACACACACACACACACACACACACACACACACACACACACACACACACACACACACACACACACACACACACACACACACACACAGACACACACACCGACGGTCTGCTGGGAAACAACGTCTTGATTAGCACAGGAATCTGAATCGCGGTTTAAAACCGACAAGAACAGCTGAACTTGACTTTCCAGTCAGATGAACCCAGTGGAAGGCAGACAGCAAAGTGGATTTTGAATCGCGGCGTGTCATCTTCCATCACAGCGGGGAGCCGTCTGCCTCGCCACGCTGAGCTCCGCCGGCGAACCGTGACTCCGACTGGCTTTGATTTAAGGATTTAGACCATTTGAAGTCGCAGATCCTGGAGTGTTCGTCACTTTCCAGAGGTTCGGCTTGTGTTTCCAGTGGAGTCGTGCTTCTTCATCGCGCTAATGAAACTTCTATAACAGGGGGTGTCAAACATGAGGCCCGGGGGCCAGAAGCGGCCCACCAGACGATCTAATCCGGCCCACTGTGGGGTTTTTGAAGTGTGAGGTGTAAATATGAAAACTGACAGGGGCTGATCTAAAAACACTCGATTGGCAAAAATTACATTCAAAACCTCCCTTGGCCAGAATTTGACCCCCAACATTAATGCATCTGTGGAGGTCACATGACGCATCACCTTTCACAATAAAACAACGAGTCCAACTTATGTGAAGTGATACTTTAGACAGGTAAACTCAAAAACATTTCCAGATGATGACAAATTGTTTTAATACTAATAATAATACAATTTCTGTTATTTACTCTTTTTTTTTTTTAGAGGATTTCTTTTTATTTTTACTTATTCTATTTTCTTGTGCTCTTTTTTGCTCCTGTTTAGATTTACATGTGTTTACATATTTTTTATTCTTTCATTATATAATTCTGCACCTTCTTGCCGTGAGCTGTTGCGAGGTTGTGTTTCCCCCTGGGGAGGAATAAAGCTATACTTTACTTTACTTTACTTTACTTTACTTTAATCCCGAATATGAAATCCAGATACAGGGGACTGAGGGTTTTTATGTTTTTTTGCAAATCTAATAATATCTGATTAACTTTAATATGTAAATTTCAGAAAAGACTGGCAAATTCTTGCAGATCAAAAGGATCAAAGGAAGGAAAGACTTTGATATTTGTCCATATCTGCAGTTTAATATGCTACGTTTGACTTGTTCGGCCCTCCAGAGGTCAGATCAGGTTGATGTGGCCCCTCAACTGAAATGACTTTGACCCGCTTGTTCTATAACGATTGTGACTCAAGATGTGAATTCTTCCTCCACGCCACCTCTAGATTATGTCTTTTTCTTACTTCCTTGTTCCTGCATGAGTAGATTTTATGCTCTTCTGATCCTGTTGGAAAAAAAAAACAAAAAAAACCATCACATATTAGATTGAGCCTGAAAGTGAGAAGTTACCATCTTATGAATAAGCAGCACTGGAAAGTGTTTGCACCGAGGGCCAAATAAACATTTATCAATCACTCGACCCGACATGTAAGATTAATGGCTCACGACCTTTTGAAAACATTGATCTCACTCCTGAGACGCTAGTTTGGCCCAAAGTTTAATAAAAATCAGGTTTTTCCATGTGGAAATAAATTAGAATTCAAGACCTTCAAAGGAATTTCTTGGGAAATGTGTTGGTTTTTTGGTTTCTCAAGGCTTTTGTGTGTGCGAGGTAATAAATCAACATCATTTTGATGTAGAATGAACGAAGCGGCGAAACGACATCATCATCATCATGTAAATAACCACAGTGCAGAATGTTTCCTCTTCATTTACGCGCAAACTACGAGGATTTTGTGTTATTTTGGGTTTTTTTCGCGACTGTTAATCAAGCAGCTGATGGAAATTCAGCTTTGTTTTTTTTAAAGGATTCAATTCAGTTTTCCAAATCCAAACCTCTGAACCGTCTAAATGTGCCCGTGGGCTTTATTGTCTCCGGCACCTGAGCAATCTGGTCGCCATGGCGACATGTCAGACAGAGGCCGGCCATCAGTCCGTCACTCTTTTTTTTTTTTATACACAAAATGGCCAGTTTATCGTCAAAAGTTCTCCTCAAACAAACTCTTACGGATGGAAGTCAAGTTTGATTCAGCGTGAGAAAATGCAAAATCTCTGACCGAAACCGCCGAGGAGCCTTTGGGAACGAGGTCTTCCTGGAGCGGAGCCGGCGTTCCGGGAAGCGTCTTGGCCAATCAGAGGACGGCGGGTTTGACGAGGAACCAAGTTGAGAATATTGTCTGAACTCCTGAGAAGCCAAACTGAATCAGAGTAACAGAAGGAACCATGAGAATTTAAAAGCTCCTGGATCTTTTTGCACCTTGAAATTCCTTCATAAGTGAATAACCCCTCCCCCCCCTCCTCCACCCCTCCCCCACCCTTCATGGACGTGGACCCAAATATTTTCTTAGCATCCATTTTACTTATCCCACCTTTTCATCTCCCAAACATCCATCTCTCGTTCCACACCGGGGCCTCCCTCACCCTCACTCCATCCGTCTGTGCCCTGCCAGCCACCCAGACCCCCCCTCCACCCTCCACCCCCCCCCCTCACCGCCACCACCTCCTCCTCCTTTTAGTTTATTTTCACATCCATCCATTCCCTCCCTCCTCCATTCGCCTCTTTTTTCAGCGAAGACGAGTCGGACCGTCGTCACCCCGAGGAGGGCAAGTAGAAGTCACACACCCCCCCTCCACCCCTTCTCCACCCCCCCTCCACCCCCTCCACCCTCGCCCCAATCGTACATTAGGATGAATGTGTGCTGCTCAGTGTGATAACAGCAGTGATATTAATGGCCGCCGCCGCGGCGCTACACCGGCCCAGTCGATGGCGCCGCTCGCCGACTGTTAATTCAATCAATACGACGACAAAGGAGATGCTCCTCTTCTTTGATCTTTTCTCTCTCGTTTTTAATATGAGCTAATCAAACGGCTCCCCGCTGAAATCCTGAAGAAATACATTTTTGCATAATATGACCTCTTTGATGCAAAAGGACCAGGATGTGAATTTTCTTCCTTTCGACTGAATCTCAGTTTCTTTCCTGTGTAAATAAAATCCTCCCGTCCATAGAAAACTAAAGAGTACGTATTATAATATTAATAGTATATGAATACTAATGGAAAATGTAAGTGTAATTGTACAGCTATAATATGATATGATGTTTTTACACGCATATTTATAATATATTGTGTACACTTGTATAAATAAAATGTATTTTTATGTTTTTTCACTTTATATATGAAGCTCAGATCAGAGTTTGTCTTGTTATGTCTTGTGTTTTGATTTATTAATAGGCATAACAAGTGTTTTGGTAAAATTGTTAATTTCTTGGAAGAAAATTGATTTTGTTTATGTTATTTTGTTAAACACCGACCAAAGAAATAACATTTAAAAATAAAAGTAATAAATGGACGTGTGTGTCTATTTGGAACTTTATGTATCTGTGTTTCTGTTCTATTGATCTATATTTTTCTACTTTTAAGTATTTTCTACAGTCAAACATCACAAACCTGTAGAAATGACATAATATGACCTCTTTGAAGCAAAAGAACCAGGATGTGAACGGATATGAACACAGTTTTCTTCTCTTGGACTGAATCTCAGTCTCTTTATAAATAACTTACTACCAATTAAATTTAACTCCTGGTGTCATGCTGTCGCTGGCCAAATTACTAAATTATGCTAATGGTGCTTCGACGAGATAAAGCGAGAACCGGAGCTTATATATATTTACTGCGCGGCGCCACTGGAGAGTCCTGACGGTGTGAATTGAATTCAGACGACTTGGTTTTCCTTTGATACCCTTTAACTTGATTGGAGGGGGAAAAAAAAAAGAAAAGTGTAATTTGCTGGTTCTGATTGCTTCGCTCTTCGGAGACTCGGCGCGCTTGTTTCTTCAAACGCACGCTGTGTTTTCTTTCCTTTCCGTCTATTATGTAATTATGGTGCATTATGTAAGAACGTCATAAATATTCAACTCATTACGTAATAATAAAGCTGCATTTTGAGAGGAAATTCTTGAATTTTGTAGTAACTTGTTAAATATTGCAACTTATTACAAAATGTGGGTTTAATGATCAAATGTACTCAGTGGCACTTTATAATCTGGTTTAATTATTTTCAAGAGAATAGAAATAGCTGGTGGAAATACCGATTGGCTTTGAACTTTAAAAAACCACAATGGCAGGTCATCTAAAATGTAAAATAAAATGTCTCTCTTGATTAAATATAGAACCATGTAGACATATAAAGGGCAGAATTCATCACATAATCCACCTAGTTATTACATTTTCTTTAAAAAAATAAATAAGCGGAGCACTAAAATTTTGTAATAACTGTTTCATAATACTACATAATGTGATGTATATAGCAAATACATATACATATACATATACATACAGAATCAGAATCAGAAGCTTTATTGTCATTGTACAGGTACAACGAAATTGCATAGAAAGAAATTCTGATACACATATACATATTGCAAATACATATACATATACATACACATATACATATTGCAAATACATCCATGTCTGATCGACAGCACTGTGACTCTGAAATGCATGTTTGCAGGTTTTGTTCCTGACAAACTCCACGATGTCGACAAAACGTTCTGCAGCGACAAAAGGAACCTGCGGTCGCCGCCAAAAGGCAGAGGTACGTTTACGTTTTAAAATTCTACAAAAGTTTGAACATTGGGAGAGTTTAAACAAGAGAGAAATGTGAGAAAATGTGGTGTCAAAGTCATTTCAGTTGAGGGGCCACATCAACCTGATCTGACCTCTGACCTCTGGAGGCCCAACAAGTCAAACGTAACATATTAAACTGCAGATATGGACAAATGTCAAAGTCTTTCTTTCTTTTCATCCTTTTGTAACTGCAAGAATTTGCCAGTCTATTTTGAAATATACATATTAAAGGAAATCAGATATTATTATATTTGCACAAAAAAACCCTCAGTCACGTGTATCTGGATCTCGTATTTTTATTCAGGATTAAAACAATTTGTCATCATCTGGACATTTTTTTTGAGTTTACGTGTCTAAAGTATCACTTCACATAAATTGGACACCTTTATTGTGAAAGGTGTTGCGTCATGTGACCTCCATAGGTCAGAATTAATTAATTCTGACCAAGGGAGGTTTTCAATGTCATTTTTGTCAATCTAGTGTTTTTAGATCAGCCTCTGTCAGTTTTCATATTTATACTTAAAAAAAAAAAAAAATCCCATGGCGGCCGGATTAGATCCTCTGGCGGGCCGCTTCTGGCCCCCGGGCCTCATGTTGGACACCCCTGATCTAAAGTGTGTGTTTTGCAGCCTTAAAACATATATAATACTTGTGGGGAAAAAAAAGTTAACTACATCGCGGGTTATTTTGAGAACGTAACCCCCGGCGATAAACGAGGGACCAGTGGAACACGTGATATTTGCTTTTAATACGAGTGTCCAGAATGCCGAGGACGACCGATATGAATTAGGTCCATCATGCCTTTACCTTCAGTAGATGTTAAATCTGTCTCTTCATTCTCATAGATCAGCAGCTGCAGATCCTATTCAAGCTATAACCTTGATGACTATCTGTTGCGAAATAAAAAAAAACAAACCAAACCAAAACAAAACAAGTCCCTACAGTGACGACGAAACTGAGCTCCGTGTACGAACTCCTTGATTAAAAGCTCACAGTTCAACGCAACAACACAACAGGCAGTCGCTTCTTTGGAAGTCGTGTTCGACGTGATAAGAGTTACGGAAAGTATCGACTCGTGAGACGCTTGAACGGAGCGTTGCCGCGACGACCTCGTCACAGCCCGTCAGTCGTAACCGTCACTCTTTGAGTCGTAACGGCTGCTTGGTATGATGAGGGCAGAGGTATTTCCATAACTGTGACGCCGGATCGACTCCTCGGTTCTGTAGCCACGGGGCGCCGTCGTCAAATTTTTTTCAATTTTTTTCCCCCACAAATGGTTTTCATTGAATTTCACTTATGCACATATACAAACATTTATAAACAGCCCCACCCTCCCCACCCCGCAAACAACATCCTTGGACAAATGACATTGACAAATACGTTTAAAAAAAATAAGAAACAGGAGTGTTCAACCTCAGAATAGAGAATGCTACGGTGGCCCTGAAGTGCAAACCACAACAACAAATCACTAAACACAACAACAAATGGAAAAACACAACTGCAAATTGAAAAACGCAACAACAAATTGAAAAACGCAACAGCAAATTCAAAAACACAACTGCAAATTCAAAAACACAATAACAAATTCAAAAACACAACACAAATTCAAAAACGCAACAAATTAAAAAACAACACAAACGAAAAAACACAACAAATTCAAAAACACAACAACAAATTCAAAAACACAACAACAAATTCAAAAACACAACAGCAAATTCAAAAACACAACTGCAAATTCAAAAACACAACAACAAATTCAAAAACACAACAACAAATGAAAAAACAAAACAAATTCAAAAGCACAACACAAACGAAAAAACACAACAACAAATTGGAAAACACAACAACAAATTGAAAAACACAACAGCAAATTCAAAAACACTGTTGCTGTTCCTGTTGTGTTTTTCAATTTGCTGTCGTGTTTTTGAATTTGTTGTCGTGTTTTTGAATTTGTTGTTGTGGTTTGCACTTCAGGGCCACCGTAGAATGCCGGCCCAATACATCACACGTAGACATTAATACAAATCTTGAAAGGAGAAGCGTGGACGTCAAACGGACAGAGTTGCTACTTCGACATCGGGAAGTAACTTTAGCTTATCGAAGTGCGAGATAAAGGGGCGACACCTAGTGACCAAATCATTTAAAGAACCTCTCAGAGTGTATTTAATCTTTTCAAGTTTGATGAAGAACATAACGTCCCTCAACCACGAAGACGAGAGGGGAGGCTCGGGAGATTTTCCATTCAAAAAGTATTCTTCCCCCGAGTATTCTTTTTGAAATAAAAAAACGTCCGAGGCGATCCACGTTGACGCCGGTGCCCCTCGTCTCCCCGCCTCCCCTCTGACACCTGGTTTTACATGTGAGGCAGCAGATTAGAGGCCCCGGTGATCAGATTAGTGAGTAAACAGAGGTGATAAGGAAGCAAAGATGCTCCTCAGCTTTAAGAAAGGAAAAAAAAAAAGAAAAAAGACGACACACCATTATCTCTCAGTGTAAGATAATCATATTCATAGACCCGGCGTTTGCTAATCTCGGAGAGCGGTAGAGATTACCCGTGAGCCTCTGCTCTCGCCCCGCAGCCTCAAGTTGTGGATTAGTTTGGAGTTTTGCTTGTTATCGCTTGGAAATCAAACAAGTGCGTCCGCCGCCGTCCGCCGCCGCCGCCGCCGCCGTCCACTTTGAATCGCGGCCAGGATCCCCGCAGCGGCGCGGCTGCGACCCCGCTGCTTCTCGCAGTGTGTTGCCTGAGCGGCGTGTCTGCTGGAGGAGGTGTGTGTGTGTGTGTGTGTGTGTGTGTGTTTTGAGTTTTCTCTTCTGTCTGACCCCGTGCTTCGATGGAGAGCTAATTATGCGCTCGGCATTCATGTGTGTGTGTGTGTTACAAGCAGGTTGCCCAAGGCTGCGTTTGGGGGGGGGGGGGCAGGAGGGCAGGCGGGGGGGTGAGGGGAGGGGAGGGGGGGGGGGTCTTTGGGATACGCCTGACCTGGGCAAGCCTGCCAGCATGAAAGGCGCCGGTGTCTGATTGGCACCACGCCCACACACAAACTCGCATAGACGAGCTCCAGACAGTGATGGGGGGGGGTGGGGGGGGGGTCGGGGGGGGGACATACAGTATATAGACATTATGCATGCAGTTCTGCACAAACACACACACACACACACACACACACACACACACACAGGGGGGTGGCAGGATGCAAACACATCAATTCTGCACTTAAAAGCTCCACACACACAAAAAGATTTCTGTATGTGAGGGAGGGACGACTTACAAATATGTAAAAGTGCATGTCGTGAGCACACACACACACACACACACACACACACACACACACACACACACACACACACACACACACACACACACACACACACACACACACACACACACACACACACACGCACACATACACACTTGCGAGCACACAACATAGCCAAGAAAAACATGAAGGCAACTCCGTCGCCATGGTAACCCACCACTCCATCTCCTGCCACAACCATTTGCTCTCAGTATTCCTCTTTTTTGTGTGTTTTTTGTTGTGTTTTTTTTACCTCGCCTCCCGCTTATCTCAGCGGTAGCTGCCAATCGGCCATACCACTCCCCCCCCCTTCACCCCCCCCCCCCCCCCTCACACGGCTACTTAGGCTCACCTCTTTTTTTGTCTTCGCATTTTGTCTTTCTCATTCACCTCTTGTGTCGTTCACGACCACGTCGAAAGCAGAAAGCTGCTCCTCAGACGTGCACGAATAGATTGAAGTCGCATATTGAGATAAAATCAAGTAAAAAAAAACAAGGAAGCGGTTGAAATGTATATTTAAACATTAGTGTCTATTCACAAAGGCGACACTGTCATCGTTCCATCATTGTCTTTATTATACTTACCAAATACAAAAAATTCAAGAATATTGTGTGGCGGTTGCTAGGATCCAGGCCTCTCACCCAGAGGCTTATGGGTAAGGGGCCGGGGTTTGGGCTCTTCCGCGCCCGGGCTTTTGTGGGCTGTTCCAGTCTCGTTCTGTGTTTGGCGAAATAAAGACGTGTTCCAAGATTCAGCTCTGCCTCATCCTTCGTCCTGCCACAATATCAGAATATATAACCCCCCCCCCCCCGCTTCCTGCCCCCCCCCGCGCAGACCTGCTGGTTCAGTCCCGGCCTGCCAGTGTCCTACAGGGTGAGCACCTTGCACGGCAGCTGTGTTTCCATTTCTGTCCCAACGCGTGTGAACCGGCGGTTAGAAATCTGCCCCGTCGGGTCAATTTACCCATTTAAACCTGCGACATCCAGACCCTGCTCTTTAACTCCGAAAACCCCCGAGCTCACGCCTATACTCAGAAAGTTATAGTTAAGAGTAATAGTCGGGCCTGCCTTGCTATTAGGAGGGTTTTAAACTACTATGCCTGTTGGTGGTCTTACCAAAACATTCGCCACGGGCACGTAAAGTAAATCCCCCGTCCGTGTGATTTGGCGACAATGAGGGAGCTGCTCTCTGCCTCTCAGAGAAACTCTCCTTCAGCCTCCCGTGGAGCGAAAGCAGCCATTATCACCGCGTCCCGGTGATAGTTTGATTACAAGAACACCCAGAAATCCAGATTAACCCTCGGATGCACAACCTAGCAGTTCCTACACTCTTCCACAAAGTGGGGTCAGAAATGACCACCAATTCAAATCAATGCGTTTTGCCAATATACTGGGTTGTTATTCTTCAAAATCTTTAAAACAAAGAGTTGCAATATTTTCATATTCTAGGTATTCCTCAGAAAACATGTTTGTGACATGAGGCCATTTGCCTTTTTATTTATTTTTTCATTAATTTGAAGAAATTGCAGTTTGTGTATCATGACACCACTGCTCCACAAGCAGTTCCTATGGAATCTTCTATGAAACTTTAATTCTAAGCAACTCTGACTGTGTCACTTACACATGTCATGTCATCTCACACATCTGATGCAACTTTGACGGTCAATACTGTCCCACTTACAACATGTGATGTCATCAGTCTCACCACCCTGGAGGTCATTTTCACACAGCAACGTACATGTAAGTATTATCTTAATTAATATTATTTTTCATTGACAGATTATGATGTGTGATGAAATTAGTGGTGAAATGTGTGATCAGATTAAAACACTGAAGGAAACAGCCTGAGAGCAAATAATAGAAAAAAGAAAATAAATAGTAGATGATCAAAGTCATTTCCAGAAAAGGAAAGAAAAAAAAAAGATATATTCCTGTGAGAGGTTTGGCTCATCAGTGGATCCTTCCAGGTCGCTGTGCCCCGTCTGTTTTCGCAGCTCGCCGCACATTGATTAGCATCGGCTCTTTTATTCGCTTTCCACAATCCGTGCGATGCAGCCGACGCCGGGACGCCTCAGCTGACCAACGTCCAATCACGGCCCTGCTGCGGCCGAGCGAGAAAACCCAGAGTCTCTGGACGTGTTGATTCCATGTTTTATTCCATGTGTTGTATTCCAGCTCCACATCACTGACAGGAGTCAGAATATTACAATACTATCTCGTCCGCTGACCATCATCTGGAAACAAGAATGTAAAAACAGTTGAACTGAATCGTTTGGATCATTGAGAGCGTTAATAAAAGCTAAATAAATTAAAGCGTCTTTATGGGTTCAGAAATGGGGACTTGGGGGAAACTATTACTTATATATATTGAATAAATTCCATTTAAAGAGGTCATATTGTCCAGCTTTCCAGCAATCGGTACAAAAAGGTTGTATTCAAAGTTTATCCCCCCAAATCCAGCTTTTCTTTGATCTTTCCCTCCATTAGAATATCGGATCCTCGGAGCTGCATTCAGAATCTGCTGTGTCTTGTGTGAGCTGGACTGGCTCCGCCCACACACACGCCCATCTATAGGAAGTAGGGGGAAGTACTTCCTCTCGTGGCGCCATGTGCCGGGGGCAGAGCTCAAATTTTGCTAAAAACAAAACTTGTATAACATAGGATGTGGAGTTCCGCGATCCGTGTTTGAAATACACGAAACTGCACCTGAAGCCTGATGCTTCCTCGTTGATGTGGATGGTAATGTACTTCTTGTCAGTATTGAGTTTACTATCTATTAGACTGATTACATTCAGGAGGCCACAATACGCCCCACATCACTATGTTAATGAAATTGAGTTTGTGGCTCCGCATTCGCCATTTGGATCTGCTCCAAAACCTAATGTGTTTTTTTTTTTTTTTTCTCTTTGGCCCTTGCTTCATGTTTACAACCAGAATGGAAACTAAAAAAAAAACAAAACAGTCCCCGCGAGGCTTCTGTGACACAAACCCCGAACAGATGAAGAGTCAAACAGGTGGACAAGACGTTAGAAGAAGATACCTGCTCACTTCCCCACCTGGGATACTTTCAATAATTACTAATATTCCTTGAGAAGTGGATTAAATAGTTTGAGGGCGACGCCAACGAGATGTGATCACAGTCGGCGGGCGCAGCTTTTCGCATGTTAAACCTCCCCGTCTCTGTGGAATCGGCCTTGATTAAGGATTCATGGAGCGTTAACAGGCTATCATGGGGGTAATACATCATCAAGTGTGTGTGTGTGTGTGTGTGTGTGTGTGTTGGGCTCTGATATAAAAAAAAAAAAAAACTTTCCCTTAACTTGACTTTTCTTGATCTCGTCGTGGCAAAAACTTGAAAAGTGACCTTGAGCTGAACCGTTCGGGGTTTTTCTCCCCCCCCCCTTCCGCACCGTGTGACCCAAGACCAAAAAGGTCAACCGATTGATGGGTGTTATGCTAACAGCTCTGTCGTCGCCGCGGCTTTAAACCAGATGGGGTTTCAGACTCCTGCTAATGAGAAGACATGAGGCGGCTCACGGTTACTGGTGATCCACCGGTTGCCAGAGACGCCGGAGAGGAATCGCATCTTAAGGAGCTTTTCTACTCGTCCTTACTCAGAATGGCTGCCGCCTGATGGCCGCCGTGTCACGACACGGACGAACTCATTCGCCTCGCCACTTTAAAAATCTGATCACTACACAAAAAAAAAACGCTCACAAATAGAGATAGATGCACAGAAATACACCACGCGGAGCAGCGATGCGGTGTTTCAGAATAAACGGTTTCCCTGTTAACTTGTGACCGGCGTCCTCCCAGAATTCTCCCGTTTTCACTGCAGATGTTAAAAACACGACCAAAATCCGTAGCTGCCCTGGCGAACGTCGTTTAAAACCGCATTCCCATTAAAATTTAACGTATTGTACAATTTATCTTCTTTACCATCACCCGATGCTAACGACTGGTGGCGGACGTCACCAGTGAACACGGGGACCAGTGAAAACCGAAACACCAGACAGTGAATATATATTATTACTGGTATTATTATGATATATTCCATTTGTAGTATTGTTATTAATAAATACACTAAAAAAAAAACATACTATTTAATGTATTACTCGATGATATCCAATGCACGCTCGCTCTGCGTCATATTCTTAGCGAGGGTGATTAGTGGTGCACGAAACGCTCCGATGACTCCGCCCACACGCGGTGGTACCATAGTGTTAGTGGAAAACTAACGAGGGCGGTTCGACTCTACAGGGGCCTGAGTAGGAACCCGTGGAAAAGAGCCATGAGTGTTGGAACAGAAATGTCAAAAGTTTAAATATGAACGAATGTGGTGTGCGGAGCGTCGGCCTTGGCGTGGAGGAGAAAACTGGACAGAGAGAGAGAGAGAGAGAGAGAGAGGAGAGAGAGAGAGAGAGAGAAGAGAGAGAGAGAGAGAGAGAGAGAGAGAGAGAGAGAGGAGAGAGAGAAGAGAGAGAGAGAGAGAGAGAGAGAGAGAGGAGAGAGAGAGAGAGAGAGAGAGAGAGAGAGAGAGAGAGAGAGCATATCTGGTTCCAGCAGGTTGCGTGGGCCCGGCGGCGAGGACCTCGTCCTCCTCTACGATGGCCCTGCATCCCTCCACCAGATTGAATAGGAAGCCTTGTTCTCCAACACGGGAGTGTTTTTGGACGGCCGTCCCATTAGGAGAGGAAGAATTAGTACGTCCAGATGGTTGAGCCGTTGATTCTTGGCCGGGGGAGTCTGATCATTTTCCTGCAAAAACACTGTCACTGTAATTGGCACGCAACGATTTTCCCGCCGTGCCGGTAATGGATCAAAGAATTTCTCCTCTCTGCAAATTAGACGTGTAAAATGTTTGGTTTGGCTGTTTTTTGGTTTTTTTTCCTTTTTTCCCCCCAAGTAAATGGGAAGGTGAAGGCAAAACACATCTCAGAGGGCAAAGCTCCTTAATGAAAGAATGATTGGTTGATGATTCAACTATTCCAAAGTAACAACAACTCGCCGACGTTAGCGGCTGATTAGCGGTGCGGACGGGTGGTTATGAAGACGTAAACGCTCTCTGATGTGATGGTGATTGTCGCCTGATACTTTAAGTAGTTTTGGGAGGATTAGGTTGTAATGTTGTACAGTGAAGCCAAACAAACCATCTGGAAACACTGGAAAATTATTAACGCTGCGTTAGAAAATATAAACGAGCCCAGATCATCGACCGACATCGTCACGTATAGATATGGACGAGGAAAATGATATTAAAGACATTTAATGGTATTAAATATTAAATATCAACACTTTCAAATGGTCCAACAATGTTGTAATCAAAGTTTATTTCCACAAATCCAGCTTCTCCTTGATTTTCCCCTCCATTAGAATATTGGATCCTAGGAGCTGCATTCAGAATCTGCTGCGTCTGTGTGAGCTGGACTGGCTCCGCCCACACACGCCCATATTTGGAAGTTGAGAAAGTACTTCCTCTCGTGGTGCCATGTGCCAGAGCAGAGCTGCCTGATTGTGGGAGGAGTCAAAGCGGGAGGAGCCGACCTTGATTTTGATTGGCTGAACCCCCCGATGACACTAAATAGGGTTTGATTCCTGATTGGCTGGTTGGAGCGACTCACTTTTTAAAACCTGAGACAAACCAGGGAGAGAGAGGACACACTTTCTTCACTCCTGGGGTGTCGGTCCAGGTATGGAGACGATTATTACTGTCGGAAAACTTTTTAGAAAGAGAATTTTGCCGCGTGTCCAACGTTTTTCACCAAGACTACAGACCCCTGACCGCTCTGCACCAGAAAGTTATCGAACAGTTTGTGATCTCGCAGAACACATTGATTATCTGTCTTGTTTTTGTTTTTTGATTGACTGTTTGAATGTTGGACATTGACCTTCTGTTAGGGGGCCAGTCGGTATTTTGCTGTAATTCAAGCTCAATATGAGGAAAAAAAATGCTAAATACTGAATATTTTCATGACTAATGCATTGGAGTGATGCTAATTGCTCACAAGTTCACATCGACGGCTTCTTGTTTTTAAAGAAAAAAAAGCATGATAGTTTAAATGCGGTCAGGATTCTCAGTCGCTGAGCAGAGGAAAGGCAAAGAAGTGTTCTGGAAGTTTACTGAGACCAAATTAATTTGGAGAGCCGAAGACGGCAATGTTTAATCAGATTAATCACAGGGTTGTTTTGCATTAATTTCAATTAATCCTGATTAAATATTGATTTTAAAAAAAAAATCTATATTAAATGTGCTTCATTTTGCAACAAGACTCAGGAAAGAAAGAAAAAAATACATATCTGCACTTGTTTAAACACCTTTATTATTATTATTATTGGGTTAGGGCTACTGTAAAGCACTTTTCCAGTGGGTTTCTAACCCTGACCCCTAACTTGTTGTCATGATCCAAGAAGAAAAGCTGAAAAAAAGCTTCTAATTTTCAATGTGGCTGCAGCTGAGAACCGTAAACAGAATCCAGATTAAAGTTTGCTTCGTGTAAATCTGGGTATTTTAAGCAGGAAGTGCTTCGGTGAAAAGAAAACTCCTTCGAAGCAGGAAGTCGGTCGACCGTTCCGTTCCAGAGAAGCAAAGTGTGGTTTGACATCTTCAACAGCAACTGGCCGAAGTTTGCCTACGACTCAGGGACGCTGAGTCATCCTGCGCTGCAGATGAGTTAACTCCCTTCAAACCTTTAATCAGATTAATCGTGACGATGGATTAATCCGCCTGAACGCACTTTCATTCACAGGTCATCATGTTGCATGGAGTCTATTCTACGGAGGTTTTGCACGTATAGAAACCTGCAGAAACTTGATTTGCCTTCATGAGTCCGCATTTATGAGATGATTTTTAATTGTCTTTTCATGAGATTATTAGAGACGATGCCGTTATTGTAGCGAGAGACATTTCCTCCGGCACATTGAGAAGGCCTGAGAAGGTCACGAACAGACCAGAGGACTTTCTTCTGGCTGCAGATCGAGGAGAAGAAGGAACCGTAACAGGAAACGAGTAGAAGTGAAATGAGATGTGTTGCATTTCCCGTGTTGGCTGAGGTTTGATTATTGCCTGCAGCTCTCTCCAGAGGCGCCGCTGCCTCCTGCATTTCAGCCTTTTCTGCACAGGTTTTCTCTCTCTCTCTCTCTCTCTCTCTCTCTCCTCTTCCTTCCTGACACTCTGGTGAGGTGTGCAGATTTTCACACCCTCTCATCACAGAATCAAAGGCTTCCAACACCGAATCATGGCAGCACAGCTGGGCCGGCCGCTGACGTCACCTCCAAGCTCCTCATCCAGGCTGACATTCTCTTTTTGATACGAGGCGTCGTATCAAAAAGAGAAGGGGAAAAAAAACTCAAAACCTTCCGTCGACACGTCTGAATGCAGCTCAACACGAGGCTTAAGGGGACGTAGTACATACGCCAGGACTTTAGGGGCGCTGTGACTCAGCAAATACAGCGACAACGCAGAAGAAGACAAGAGATTTAGAAGTCGACTCCTGCTCATCGTAGACTTCTATATCACTCTGAGTTCTATAGGTGTATGCTCTAGCTTCTGCAGCGCCACCTGGAGCTTGTAGTCCGCCATTGTTGTGGTGATTAGAGGAGGAGTGGGAGGTGGGGAGGAGAGACGGGGCGATTACGTCATATTTGTTACCGCAGATGATGGTTTTTGCCGTCCGGGCCTCAAAGTGGAGCCGGGGTTTTACAATTTCCCCACTCTGGGACGAGTATCCGGTTTCTAAAATGACCCCTCGTGTGGATTAGCTAAAAAATGGTGCATTTACGTGAAACATTGAGTCTCCCCGCGTGATGCTGGTGTGTGTTCCATTTTAGATGTAGAATTTCTTGTGTGTGCACCAGGGTCACTTCCTGTTTCCCTCCAGGTCTGTGTGTGTGTGTGTGTTTATGTGTGTGTGTGTGTGTTTCAACAACGTGCCACCGGCAAGGACGAGTCGTAATCAAGTCGTCTGGCTATTATTTCCCCGGCAAGACCGTCCCTGTAACTTTAGAGGGACACAGAAGTAGGCCGGGCCGAGGTGGAAGCGACGCAGCCGAGGCGGGAGGACGCTCGGCGGCCGCGGGGCGCCCGGGGGCGGCGAGGAGCGATGGGAGGGTGTGGGAACCTGTCAACTCGCTCGGCTCGGGTTACCGGAGGATGTAACACAAAGCTCACGCTCCCCTCGTTTAAATGCACCACCTTCTCATGTGTACACACACACACACACACACACACACACACACACACACACACACACACACACACACACACATTTTCCATAAAAGAAATCATCATAATAAATCAACTGAAAAATATCGATTTAAATGAATTAATTAATTAATTTATTTATTTTTTAAATTACAGAAATCTAAAACTTTCCGTATTAAAGTTCTACAACGAAAAGTAAAAGCTCGGCTTTATAAACTTCAATGCTTATGTTTTTAAGGTGCAACGTCAATCGAATCACGAGTACATTTAGCATTTAGCATTTAGCATTCATGTATCGAAAACCAATGAAGATTGAAGACCGCAAACGTAAAACCCTGCATGGAGCTAGCTTAACTTGCACTGAATATTTTTCACAGTGAACTCCACGTTCGAACGGCGATTTGTGGATCCGTCCGAGTCTCTCCCGTCTTGTTTTGAGCAGACGGGGAAAACCTTTCAGGTGTTGTGGCCACAAATAGCCTGTTAGACAAGGTGCAAGTCAAAGCTCACAAAGTTTATTGTGCCCCCAGGGGCAAACTGTGTGACCACAACAGAGCCTTGACTTTAATGAAATACCAGCGGCAAAAACACAAAGTAGTAGAAGCTCCAAGTTCTGTTGTCTGAGAGATTCTCACCACGAGAATAAAAAACATCAAAGACATGTGGTTGAAGGAAAACTTCCTCATTCCATCATAGGGCAAAAAAATTAAAAAAATAATCTTTATTTTCTCATTTCATCAGCGATCGAAAACAAAAACAAACAAACTTGTTTTGAAATCTCCAGCTTAAAGCTCTGCCTCCCGTTCTATTTTTAGAAAGCCGCCAGTAAGCAGCACTCTGAGAACCAAGTGTTCTGCTGGGTAATATGGGACTAACAGCTCTTTAAAGGTCCTATATCACGCTAAATTAACTTTCTAATGGCTTTCTAACAGTAATACGAGTCCCCACAGCCTGTGTACGAAGCCCCAGACGTGAGGAGAGTCTGTCATCTCCCTCGCTCGCTCCACTTGTTAGCGAATGTCAGTTCAGACAGGAGAACAAGGGATTTTTTTTCCCCCCTTTATGACATCACGAGCCTGAAATGACCCCTCCCTCTGGCAGTGGATAGGGAGTATCCACTTTGACCCTCCGAGATGAAGATAAAAACTTACAAAGATTACTCAAGAAATAAATAAATTCAGTTTAATATGAAAAAAAACAACTGCTACAGTTAGCAGGAGCTAGCATTAGCTACTAAATAGAAACTGTAGCAACACATACGACCAAACAAAGTCACATAATCAGACATATTCTTAACTCACCATCTTCCATCGTCGCTATGAGTTACATAATATAAACAGGACAGCTACAGGTTTCAGTCGGGGGTTTTAACGTCCGTTGTTAGCGGCAACAAAGGATGCTAAAGCGCCACGAGTTAACGAGGAAACCAGACTCTTCTCCAGAGACGAGCCTGGACTTTTAGACTGGATGAAAAACTGCACCCTGGATATAAGTCGCACCCACCAAATTATAAAAACGAAAAGGAAAAACAAGAAAAGTCAGAGTTACGTGATGCACCTGAACGCATCGGCCGTGTATTGATAGCATGAAGCTCATTAACCAGTAAAAATCTATAAATTAGCCACAGGGTTCAAAGAGTGTGAGAAAAAAAAAAAGTAGCGGCTCATAGTCTGAAATTACAGTAATATGGGATCTTTAATATGTGAAACCTGGTTGTTTAGTTTTGATTAACCACAAAAAACGATGTACTTTACATGCTGTTGATGGAGGTTTATCTAAATAATTTTTAGTTTAATATAAGATTTCTTCAAATTTTCCCATGTAGTCAAAAATGTAAAGAGTATGTCAGTGTATTTGCGAACAAGCCATATTTGATGCTTTAAAAAATCAATTAGTAATCTTAAATTCCAGTAATATGTGATTTTTAGAGGCAAGTTTTAATTAAATATATGTAGTTTTATTTTTCTTTAAAGATGTTGGTTTGCCGTTTATTGTTCAATGAGGTTATCTCCCCAGGATGAATATGAAAACTTGTTGTTCGTGTTAAATTAAGAAACTATGTACTGTTGACGGAGGTTTATCGAAATAATTTTCATTTAAGATTTTCCTCAAATATTCCCATGTAGTCAAAAACGTCAAGAGTATGTCAGTATATTTGTGAACAACCCATACTTGATGACAAAAGTGGATTTTTTATTATTTATTTTTTTTATCCCGCTGAGTAAATTTACTTACAAACGTTCCAATTTCTCCAAAAAGTTTTCACGCGACCGCCTCATTTGACGGACGACCGCGTGGACGTGGATCCCGACGTGTTGCCGGGGTGAAGCGCGGGGCAGCGGCGCAGCTGCAGGTCACGTGACCCCGACGAACGCGTCTCATTAGTCGCTGCAGGTGAAACAGGCGCGATAAGACACCTGTGTGTTTGTGTAACGCCGCGCTGCATCCAGTCGCTCTCTGGAGACGAGCTATTTACTGTAGCATCTCCGGTATGCTGTTTGTGAGTTTAAGCGAAACAAGCCTCGGGTCACTGTGTGTGTGTGTGTGTGTGTGTGTGTGTGTGTGTGTGTGTGTGTGTGTGTGTGTGTGTGGTGGATTTTCCCCTTGCTTTCAAAAGCCTGCTTTTATCAGCAGCCAGCTGCTTCACGGTGCAAGACAGAAAACTGCAGAGCAGCAAAGTTACTCAGCACAGAAATGCATTTCTTTATTTCTTTCTCAATTTTTTTTTTTTTTTTTAAAGAAAACTTTTTATTCACAGAGAGGCTGTCACACCGGAGCGCGAGCGGCATTCATCTGCACTCGTGCGTTTCAGTTTTTTTCGGGCGCTCCGTGTCACGTCGCACTCGGAGAACGTGACCCAACACATTAATTATAGCGGGAACATAAATAACTATTGCAGCTTCACACTCCACGTTCACTCAAATTGTTGCTTTTTAGATTCACCATGAACCAAGTGTTAGGTTGGATTTGAAAAACAAAACAAAACAAAGCAAAGCAAAAAAATAAAGTATACTTAACGACAGTGAAAAAATAAAGTTCAGTTCATGTTGTCACTTATAGTAAATATAAAACATATTTGTGCTGTCAATCGATTAGAAGAAAATAAGTAATGAATCGCACAATTTTTTGTAATTAATCGCAATTTTTTGTAATTAATTACAATTTTTTGTAATTCATTGCACAATTTTTTTTAATTAATTGCAAAAAAATGTGTAATTAATCACACAATTTTTTGTAATTAATTGCTCAATTTTTTGTAATTAATCACACAATTTTTTGTAATTCATTGCACAATTTTTTGTAATTAATTGCTCAATTTTTTGTAATTAATCACACAATTTTTTGTAATTAATCGCACAATTTTTTGTAATTAATTGCTCAATTTTTTGTAATTAATCACACAATTTTTTGTAATTAATCACACAATTTTTTGTAATTAATCGCACAATTTTTTGTAATTAATCACGTTTTGCAACTAAGACTGACGCTTGTAACAGATATTCATTAACGAGAATCATAGAATTAATATAGATGCAACACATAAAGTATATATATATATTTCTTTATATATATATATATATATATTAGAAATGTAAATATAAATATATAATATTATAGTATATTTAATGAGCAGTATAACTTCCTTCCAGCTTTATGCGGACACCGTTTCTCTCTCCGTTTTTAATCCGCTAACAGAGATAATACAACAAAACCCAGCCTTGTGTTAAAACACCGCTTCCCCCACTTTGAGAATCAAATTGCCTTTGAGATCAACCTACACTGAGCTGAATCCCAGCAAAGGTCACCGACTTCGCCACATTTCACGCTTTACTCTTGCTCTTCGGCGTGTTCACGTGGAGATTCCACTTTAAACGCGAGTAGCTGAAGGTGCTGTACCAGCGTCCGGTTCATTTATCTCCTGGAGACGAGAGGCTTTGAAAACGAGGCGCTTGTTGCTTCAGAAGAGGCCTTTGACCTTTGACCTGGCGAGCGTCCGTCTGCTGTTGGCGAACGAGACGCCGTCGATCTGCTTCTTACAAAAAAAGCTCCGGTTTCATGTGGACACTGAGGTTTTGTTGTTGTTTTTTTTTCCTGGGGTCAAACAGGCCTGGAGTGGAAGGGTTTAATTCTTATATTTTTCTGGACTTGGCAGAAACATTTCAGTTTTCTCTGTTTCCATACCGAACATTTTTACTTTGTGTGTAAAAGTATTTGGTTTAAAACAGATCAAATACCCCACAGGAGGAACCAGCTTCCTCCCGAAGTGACGGAGAGCGTGTGAGGAATGTTGAAACGACAGTCAAAGGTATGTCTGTGAACCTGAATCCTACACTTTTGTTTCCCACAACCCCGTGACGAAGCTAAAAATAGCTTTTAGCTGCAAATTTGATTAATTGATTTCATCTGTTTTTAGCCGGTGCTCAGACGACTCGTCCACGACAATTTGTTTTCAGCATTATTGAGTCGAAGGATTGTGATTTCAAAGCATATTTAACACATTTGGAAGGATTATTGAGTGCATTTGACACAAAAACAGAAGATATATCGGTATTTGTGACATGATGATAAGCCGTAAAGTATAGATGACGGCTTTGAGTGATGCGTTCAGGTGCTCGTTAGCTGCGGGGCTCATATAGTTGCGACGTTACGCACCTTTTCAGCATTATTGGATATTTTTGATCTTTGATAAAAGTTTTTGTCATGTTTTTCCTGCCATAACATCAAGTTTGGCCGCCGCCATCTTGGATGTCTTGCGCCCTCCTATTGGACCGGCAGCTTACATGTGACTCAAACGCAGCGCGCAAAACAACAATATCATTACGCTAGTAAACATTATACCGGTTTTAAACACTGGTTTAAAAAAAACAAAACAAAACGGCGGGACTACAAGTTGAGAACTTTTGACATGGAGCTCAGGACTTAATATACGTTTGTAAAGGTGTAAAGACGTTGTGGCGTCTCGATGTCGGAACGGTTGACAGCTTTGCGTGATGCGTTCAGGTGCATCACGTAAGAGGGACTTACGGCGCTCCTGCAGTAGCGAATTATTAAAATATGACTGATAACAGTCACTCGTGAGGAGAAACGAGCTTAAGTTACACATACTAAATATACATGGACGTATATAAAATGTCAATTAGAAATAATATGTACAAGTACGTTGTGCTTGATTTATTTTATTCAAAAGGTCGTGAAATCTCATCTGTGGACGAGTTGTCCTAGAATCCCCAAGCACACACACACACACACACACACACACACACACACACACACACACACACACACACACACACACACACACACACACACACACATAGAGGACCATTGAGAAGAACAGCTGACTGCAGCCAACAGGAGCTCATGGTGCCATTCATGCATTCCGGACTGACCTTTTGTCTTTTCAGTCGTCTCTTCTAACTCCAGCCGTCGGCTCCGACCCACACATTCCTCCCTCTGCAGGACGAACTGTAACATCTGCGCCGGCAACATCTGTCCCACCCTCGAACTGATGAATGTCGCTTCACAAGCAAGACACACAAAACGCGCCAGATGAAATCAATGTACAATGGAAGCGGCGTGCAACAGCCTGTCATTGATTAAAAAGAGATTGATGTTGACTCTCTTGCTCATAATAAATGTCATTGAGCCGAAGAGGTGACGTCACGACAATGTCCTGATCCCACTTCTAAGGCCCATGTACAAACCAATAATCTATTAATAGCGATAATGCAGTACCTGCCAATAATGAATGCATTTAGTAAAACCAATAATCTGTCAATAATGAAATGAAATAGGGTGAAAAAAAACCATTTACAACCAGATTTGATAAGAAAATGTATCCTGTGTCATCCTTTATACCTGTTTGAAAAGCAAAATTCAAAATCTGCAAAAAATATCATTCAATTTCAAGAAATGCAGCCGTATTTATTCATTACTACATTATTATCTGCACTTATTGCATTTTCAAAGTATTAATAAGTACATTTTTAAATATTTGCAAAAAGCTAGTTTGATATCGGCCCCATTGTTGCAAAGATATTTAATCCATGGACAGATTCTTCCAGTGGCACCAAACATGAAGTGAGCAAACTGCTGCTGCACAAACAGAGAATGTTTATTTATTTGTATTTCTTTTTAATGAATTATCCTGGAATGAAATATGCAACATAAACAATGCACACGTTCAAATAAAAGGAGCAATTGAACATATTGGGAGCCGAAAATCCTCCCATGAATTACAGAGTAAATGTTTGTGCAGATGGTATTTTCAGTGTTTTGGTAAATAGTGCTCAGCTGGACCGAGCGGCTCCACAGTAAGTTACGCCCTGAATTTTTTCAGTATTTCTCATTGAACAAACTCCGATGGACTAAAATACATAATGTGACTTCCTTCTTGATGTATTTGGATTTATTATGTAGCATCATTGATTTGCTTCTATACTCCCCAGTCCATTCAACACTTAAGTCCATGTTTATGCGATATTTTTCACCCTGTACGTTTAAAAAAAACAATCTTTATTTACAGGGACCTGCATGTATACCTGCTTCAGAGCTGCTATGAGCATGCCACACCAGTAGGGGGCAGTGTAACGAGAAGCTATGATAGCCAATCAGAATCCTCGAATGAAAACATGACGTCCTGAAATATGATGTAAATATCCAGCGTTTATGTGTAAATACCCAAACACAGATAAATATCCCCGTTTTTTTTGTTTGTTTAGTTTTTCAAATACCCGGATACGTGTAAACGTGTTAACGTGCAAATGTAGATCCACACCAGTGCCGACAGAAAGAGTCCTGATGCAGAATTGCTGAGCTGCTTCTAATACAGTGTGTTGATCTTTACTGGTGTGTGTCGATGCTTCACTGCTGTGCAGGGTTATACATCTTTCATGGCTCTTCCTCTGACTGACTGACTGACTGACTGACTGACTGACTGACTGAGATTTCATGCACGACCACATCCCGCCCCCCCCCCGTCCTTCCATCCATACCAAAGCCCTCTGCAGAATCATTACCCCACAGCACGGGGACCCTCCTCGCATCGCCTCACTCCTCTCGCCCCGCGATCCATATTCATACAGCATTTTCGACGCTAGCTAGCCGAGGCCGGCTCCGTCGGCTCCGACCGGCTTTGATGTCGGTGGAGATTCCCGGAGTAATTGATCCGGGGGAAGGTGGCGGCTACGGCCGGGCTTCTTTAATCCGCCCCGAGGAGGCCCTAATTATTCTGTTGCTTCAATCAATGCCCCCCCCCCCCCCCACCCCGATTGTTCTGCATGACGTGGCACAACCCGACATCGGAATAATGATTTCTTTTTCTCCACTTCCAAATGAGATAATGGAATTAACAAGAAGAAATAAGATTTGACTATTGTCATTAAAATTCCGTCCAGAATTGAGGCTGTATGTATGATAATGTTTAATTATGATGACCCAGCAGACGAGATTGCCTCTAACAGTGAGACAGCTTTCCTGCACTCGGCCAATTTTCACAGTGGAGGCCCCAGCCGTTTCGTGAAATGTAGTTTTGAAATTGTCTCGGATCAATGTTTCCTGAACCGGGATCCGGCGCCACCCTTAGTGGATCACCATAAATGACAGGGACTGGAGACCTCATTGCTCATTCCTTTTTTATTTATAAGCCTATGGACTTTATTCAACTGGAATTGGCTCCAGATCCCGGAAAGCTTCGGGTTGGAGAAGAAAAAAAACCAGCAGCATGCAAGATTGATGTTATTCGCCAGCAATTGGCTGATCTCAGACAAACTGCAGGTTGGAGAGTTGATAGTGGCGGCAGGCGAAACTTCAGAAGCCGCAATACCGAGTGGTCTCGGCTCCATTACTGCTTAGTCAGGGTCACGGGGGTGTGATGTGCTTCAAAAGTCAAAAAATTGAGGTTTGGAAAACAGGCAATCCATCAAAAACTAAATGTAGACTTAGTACTTCAGATTTAACCAGTGATGGAATGAAAAGACTTTTCATTATGGAATCATCACACATAGCAGCACAGTAACCGACGAGTGACTGCGGGATTCATGGTGCTTCAAGGCTGCGAGGTTGGAGGCGAGTGATTCCCTGCTGATGATGAACCTACAAGAGCCTCGGAAGATGTGGCAGACGTTCCCTTTGCTTCCGATGATCATCTCTAGTAGCAGGACTAGTTTGACCATGATCAGCTCTACTAACACAACTAGTTTGACCATGATCAGCTCTAGTTTGACCATGATCAGCTCTATTTACAGGACTAGTTTGACCATGACCAGCTCTACTAACAGGACTAGTTTGACCATGATCAGCTCTACTAACAGGACTAGTTTGACCATGACCAGCTCTACTAACAGGACTAGTTTGACCATGATCAGCTCTACTAACAGGACTAGTTTGACCATGATCATCTCTATTAACAGGACTAGTTTGACCATGACCAGCTCTACTAACTGGACTAGTTGGACCATGATCAGCTCTACTAGCAGGACTAGTTTGACCATGACCAGCTCTACTAGCAGGACCAGTTTGACCATGATCAGCTCTACTAGCAGGACTAGTTTGACCATGATCAGCTCTAGTTTGACCATGACCAGCTCTACTAACAGGACTAGTTTGACCATGACCAGCTCTACTAACTGGACTAGTTGGACCATGATCAGCTCTACTAACTGGACTAGTTGGACCATGATCAGCTCTACTAGCAGGACCAGTTTGACCATGATCAGCTCTACTAGCAGGACTAGTTTGACCATGATCAGCTCTAGTTTGACCATGATCAGCTCTACTAACAGAACTAGTTTGACCATGACCAGCTCTACTAGCAGGACCAGTTTGACCATGATCAGCTCTACTAGCAGGACTAGTTTGACCATGATCAGCTCTAGTTTGACCATGATCAGCTCTACTAACAGAACTAGTTTGACCATGATCAGCTCTACTAGCAGGACCAGTTTGACCATGATCAGCTCTACTAACAGGACCAGTTTGACCATGACCAGCTCTACTAACAGGACCAGTTTGACCATGATCAGCTCTACTAACAGGACCAGTTTGACCATGATCAGCTCTACTAGCAGGACTAGTTTGACCATGATCAGCTCTAGTTTGACCATGATCAGCTCTACTAACAGAACTAGTTTGACCATGATCAGCTCTACTAGCAGGACCAGTTTGACCATGACCAGCTCTACTAACAGGACCAGTTTGACCATGACCAGCTCTACTAACAGGACCAGTTTGAACACATTGTGCTGAAGCTTTCCTTTCCAGTTGCATTATTACCCAAACCGTCTCAAACAGTAGCACGTTGCCGTCAAACGGTCCAGATGCTTCCGCCCCGCCACGCCGATCCGTCGGCTTTGAGGAGAGTCATCCATCAACGGCGAGGCTTTTCATTGACACCTGTCGAAAAGTGACAACCTCTGGCGCGGCAGGACCGACTTCAGAGGGTTTATGTTAATGGGACGTGGTCACAGAGGAGCTTTCGTCGTAACCGTTTCTCTTTGAACGGGACATTCAGCTGTATGTATCCAGGAGTCAAATAACAGTCAACTCCAGAGATGTTCTGAAGAGGAAACTGTCCAGCGCTGATGTTTTCAAGGTTCCTCCTTGTGTATTTCATGGATTTTTCATGCATTTGGCTTCACCGTCGTGTTTAAGTGTATCAGAGGTCATATCTGGGTCTGCAAGATGACCTTTCTAGAACAAGTTCCAGGCATTTTCCCCGAGCAAATACATTCAAGAGCCAAAGTTTGACACTACCTTCTGGTTCTGAGAGAGAACTGAAGATGGTGGGATGGGTGGTCCAGAATACAGGAAGACTGAACAACAAAACAATAGAAAACCAACTTAGATTTCAAAATCAAGTCGTCTAAAAGCAGTTTAGACACCACAACACAAAAACTAAACCAGCGAGGATAGTTTGGTCATGTTTCTCCCCATATATATGCTTTTTTTTAATAGTACCTACTATAAATAGAAGACAATAAGTGCGACATTTACTTTGTTTGGATGTAAGTAAGATAATTGCACGGAGCCTAAATATAGCAGCAAAAGCTATCGACCTCAATGTTTACCCGCCACGATTAGCCGTATTACTACGTAGACAAAAAGGGGAAACAAACACAAATGGACACCTGCTCAAACAGGGTCACCGGGTCCAGGTCCCACTGGGATTCCAACGCTCTCGTCAGTTAGCGTGTCGCCGGGTTCACGGCGGTTTCACGACACGCCTCCGCGACGCCGGAAGCCTTGACCCAATGACCGCGGGCACGCCGGTCACCCACTGAGGGTGCGCTCCAGATTTACTGCGTATATATACAATTCAAAGACGAAACGACAGCCTTACGTAAAGTCAAAGATTGCTCAGGCTCAAAGCGCCGACCCGCTCCGCCCACGGCGAGGAGCGTGGAGCCGCAGAGTCTCGTTGCCGAGGTGCGGAGGCTGATGCTGCTGCAGATTATTGACGAGGGGTTAAGACCCGCATCCACACTCACACACACACGGCTTTAATGGTGAGTGACTCATGGTAGGAGAGTTCACACACACACACACACACACACACACACACACACACACACACACACACACACACACACACTGATCCTCCTCCACTACCAAGTAGGAGAAACTGCTTTATCAAGTGGCTCCAGTCACTGACATAAGCCTCCCGTTGGACCAACGTTCCAAAAACTCGAGACCGATCGTACACAAAGTTTATTTATTTATTTATTTGTTCATGTTATTTCATGCCATTTCACAATATATATATTGTCATTCATACATGAACAAAGGGGAACAGAGAGAAGATTAATCTTGTGTAATCGGTTCCTATTAGCACTTTTCAACAAAATCAAATAAATTTGATTCCCCATCGTTCCACCCCCCCCCCACCCCCGATAAACCAATTTCTCACTTTAAAATTTATTTATTTTTTAACTCTTTATTTTCATTTTTCCGTTTTTCTTCTTGACAGTAAACACAAAGAAAGAACAAAGCAGCAAGACCAACACAAGAAAATAAAATAAAAAAATTTATAAAAATAAAAATAAATACAAATTTTAAAAAAGCACAGAAAAAGCAAACAACTAACAATAATAATAAAAATAAAAAATAATAAATTGAGCTCACATTGACAATATTCATAAGACAAGGTCATTTAGCCTAATTTATTATTATTATTATAATAATTTATTTATTATTTATTTATTTTTGCTTAAAATACATCAATTATCTATTATTTGTTTTTGCTTGTTATTATAATTTCTCACTTTTAACATTTCTTCTTCAATTATTTCCGAACGTTCCAACAAATTACTTCCCGATTGAAATACACTGATGTCATCAGCAAACAACAAAAAATGTAACCTGTTTGTTGAGTCACAAATGTCATTAATAAACAAAATGAAAAGCAACGGCCCTAAAACAGACCCTTGCGGAACTCCACATATGACCTCTCTACATTCAGAATTTAGTCCGTTGATATGTACATACTGCTTACGGTTTGTGATATAACTTTGAAGCCACTGGTGTGATATACCCCTAATTCCATAGTTGGACACTTTTGACATTAGTAACTCATGATTTATGGTGTCAAATGCTTTGCGTAGATCAATAAATACAATTTTCTTTCAATTGCAGTTGTTATATTTTCTACTAATGTAGAAAGTGCTAGAAAATATCACAACGTCTTGTCGGCGTTCAACAGTCTCGTCCTCGTCTTGTTCTGACGACACCAGCCCACACTTTTTTTTTTTTTTTTAAGTGCCCAGCTCCTACTTAAATCCAAGCCGCTGGAAAAAAAAACAACGTGATGTTTGATGCTCGTGTGAAGCAGGTTTCATGCAGCTGCTGAGGCGTCGTCTACACTGCAGGGAAAAAGTGACAAAATCCACTTTTTAATGCACCAACGTTAAAAAAAAAAAACCTCACAATTATCAGTTGGCGGAGCCACTGGGGGTGAAGCACAGACTGCCTTTTTAAAAGTTGCACCACACTCTGGGCCTCCCTCCAGAACGGCATGTTTTTTTTGCGAAGTTTAAAATATACATGGGGTATATTTGGGTGTTTTGTGCAAACGGGGGGGAAGTCTGACGTTTTCTTTCTGATGTGCATGCGGAGAAAGGGGTCAGGGAAGATGCTCTCCGGCCTCTGATGTGTTTCGTAATTCCTCAGATGAGTTGGGGGAGGAATTAAAATAAATAAAAAAATAAAAAAATCTGCACGTCAGCTTGTGCAGCAGCGCTTTCTGCTGTGGTTCAAGCGGCTGCAGACATTCCCCTGCAAACGCGGGTGAATCACGAAGGCGATGTGTTTAAATATGAATGAGTGCCGTGTGAACGCCTCTGCTGTGAGATTTAGACGAGAGCCGCTCGCCCCTGTTTTGTTTTTTTGGTTTTTTTTTTTGAGGTGGAAAACTTTAAACTGCTTTTTTTTCTCCTCTTCGCCGTTTCATTTCCAAACAATCGGAGTATATTATTGTATCCCCCACATCACCGCAGCTGAATGCTGATTTTTCATGCTGTTTATTTAAGCGGAGCACGATTTGATCTTTTAAGGATTGAAGGATCTTTAACGATTCGAAGATAACTCGTGAAACTGCTAAAAAAAACAACAACAAAAAAACTAATATTTGTAATAATCAGTTTTCCGACAAGTGACTATTAGACGGGAATGAATAACCAGTTTTATTGCGTGGCTACAATGTGTGGGAAGATTCCATCATTTTAATTCCATGAAGCATTTATTTCCATATGTATTAGTGCAAATGAGCAAACTAAATGCAGCTCTGCATGAAGCATCAATATATTGATTACAGGACATGATTATGTTTTCTGGAGAATTAAAGTTGTAGCTGTATGATCGCTTTAAATCAGCAGAGAAAAAAGTGCATTTATTATGATGTGCGTTAAATAACTAACTTACAGCAGTTTCATGGCGACTAAATATGATCAAATCGGGTCTAAATAGACTGATAGATTTATATTAATGTAGTAAATTTAAAGCAAAATAAAACACAATTATGATAAATTATAGAAATCCTGCTCAAGTTAAACCTATTTAAATATCCGGTATGACTTTGAGGCCCCGTCGACACAAACGTTTACGTTTAACACGGCAAGATTTTGAAAACGACGTCCATTTACATGGAAATGGCAGAGACGCTGAACACAATGTCCAGTTGGAGCTGTTTTTGTAAATGAATCCACACACACACACACGCACACGTGCTCCCAAGAGAACAACAACACAATAAACAATAGCGATTTCTATGGACAGACCACGAAGTTGACTTTGATCGATCGACTGAGCGTGTGCAGAAGCGCCATGTGCCGTCACGTTTCCACGGAGCATTTTTCCAAAAATGTCATATTTTCAGTGGCTCCGAACACGATTGTACACAAACTGTGCGACAAAAACATTTCTGTGGCTCGCTTGGACCCAAGTGCAGGACTCTGGAGGCAGGCCGGGTTCAATCACGTCTTCTATTTCACACTGACAGCACTGGACTTCAATCACTGGACAGGACAGACGAGACAGGAAGACGAACAAACACAGACAGGACATGTATATATAGCAGGGTGATCACAGAAAGTGGCCACAGGTGTGGTGCTGGATGTCCCGCCCACTCTTAAAGGAGACCTCAGCCTACATCCTGACAGTGACTTGGCTGCTAAAGGTTGATATTTGTGACGTCGTGGCGGAACGTCAGTCAGTGAAGGGGCCAAAATGAGGAACAGTGAAGGCGGGACATGGATAAACAGCGTCGGTACGACGATGATCCGACCCGGCAACAATCACAGCTTCTCCTTCTTCTTCTTCGTTTTTTTTCTCCCCTCCACTTTGCAGAAATGCGCCTGTCGGCAGGTTTTCCCGGGATGCTGCCGCACGTGTATTTCTGCTGGCGTGAGCTCGGGAATCGGAGATTACAGATGTTGAGGCTCAGCCCGGAGTCCCGCCGCCGTCCTGGAGACATGGCCCACTTCTTATAGACAGGAAGGACACGGCGGGCTGCCGGCGGCTCCATGTGGACGGCAATATGGGCTCAGGAAGTACACACACCGTACACACACACACACACACACACACACACACACACACACACACACACACACACACAGGATGCACTTCAGCAGACTGCAGCGAACACCAGCAGGCCACTAAACCCGAAAGGGCTCAGCTCATCTCCCGTGACGACGGAGAGAGTCATGGGGGGGGGGAGGGGGCGAGGCTCAGTGGGGCGCCCGGCGTGTGGGCGGGGCTAAAACAGTGACCAGTGAAGTGAACTGGGAGTGGCGGATGAGAGCGGAACATTACGGTGAAGCCAAACTTGGTTAAATTTTGTTTTTATTTTTAATAAAAAAAACGTTTTTAAATACAGTACAGTCATTCCAATGTGCTTTTAACAGAGAAAATAGAAAAGCCCAACAGATCCACATGAGCAAGCAGGTTTGTTTGCGACTGTGGAAAGGAAAAACTCTCTCTAATAGGGAGGAACTTTGTAGAAACCAGAGTCAGAGGTGGAGGAATTCTGCGGACCGGTTGGGGTGAAAGGATGGAGGAGAGGAAAGACAAAGACTGGGTGGGGAGATACATACAATTTTTAATACAGTAATCACACTGATTTTCCAACTGTCATGAGATTAAAGCAGCCTGAGCAACAACAGAGCAAAAAGCAAAGCAATGACAACAAAAGCAAAAAAAAAAAAAATGACACAAAACAAAGAAACATGATTTGGATAATTGAAAGAACAATTAGTGGTAAATAAGAAAAATCAGCAGCAAATCTGGTCAATGAGGAGTGGAAGTGTGTGTGTGTGTGTGGGGGGGGGTTTGTCCACTGGATGCAAATGGCACATGTTGTGGGGGGGGGGGGGGGGGGGGGGGGGGCACTGAGCCCTGAGGAACGCCGCAGCTCCTCCCATCAGTCGTCGTTTGGATCGTTTGTCAGATGTGTTCAGTTTTTCTTATCGGGGAAGAGAAGTTACAGATAAACGTGGACGTTTCACATCAGTTACTGTAAGATATGAGACTTTTCTTTTTTTTTTTGACTGTTTCACTGTGTGTTTAGTGAGTCACAGCGCCCCTAAAGGCCTGGCATGTGTACTACAGGCCCTGACTGTGAACTGTTTCCAGCAATGCCCAGGGCCGATAATGAAATAACATGAAATAGAATAATAATTGATAAATGACATTTAATTTCATTACAACAAAATATGTAAAAATGAAATAAAGTATGAAACTAACATGAAATAAAAAGCACTGTGGAAGGAGCAGCTTTGTTAAGACCCTCCTCCTCCTCCTCCTCCTCCTCCTCCTCTTCCTCCTCCTCCTCCTCCTCCCCCTCTTCCTGCTCCCTCTCTCGCCCTGCTGAGGGTTTTGGGGGATCCTGGCTGCCTTGGCCTTCATACCAGACTATTTAAAATACAACACACACACACACACACACACACAGATCCAGGAGTTTATTTACAGATTGTAGGTCAAACCCCCGGATGCAGCGAGAAGCAGCACATTTCTCATTTCCACACTTTGACCTCCACCATCACGGCCACAAGCTCAATCCCAAACGCCACATTTTGCCCCCAATGAGCTCAGTACAGCCGAGTCGTTGCTACAATTTTAGTATTATGTTCAGATTCTGGCCAGGTCTTGCATTAGCCCAACGACAATAAGAAGTAAGAAATACTTACTTCAGACTCCCGTTGTGACATCAACCCTCCGGGTTGTCCTCTCTCACTCTCTCTCTCTCTGTCGCCATGACGACGTCCATATTCTCCTCCTCCTCTATTTTTGACATTTCGTGTTCATACAGTCGTGATTATTTACATGAGATGCTGCCACCACTGAAGAAAAGACTTTACCCAGTCAGTATGGGTTACAGCTAGCTCAGCGAGTACGAATTAACTGAACGACTTCAGCTGGAGGTCACTGTGCTTCCTCGTGCATGCTAACGCGTTAGCCGCGTGAGATAACTGGATTATAAATTCATATATTCGCTGTTGTTCCGTGAGACTTTTTTCATTTAAATATTCAAGACAGTTTTGTAGCTTTGTGATCTTTGTTTTATTCCTACCAGGACTTTATTTCTCTCAAGTCTTTTTTTGTTTGTTTTTTTGTTTGTTTTTGTGCCGATTAGCACCCGCGCTAAGACTCCACAGGCTGATTCTCCGCCGCTTGGCTGGACCACACACGCTCTCCTATTCTCTCTTAAGCCAGAGACGGTGTCAACTGCAAGCTTCTTCTCCCCGGCTCAATTAATTCTCTGTTTTTGCCGCGCTGCGTCTTTCTCCGGGTCGGCTAACAAAGACCAGCCACATGTGCGAGCGTGTAGCCGCCGCCGTCTTTCTCCACGCCGACATGTCCAAAGCCGGAGCCGCTGGCGTTTCATCCCAACAAAGTGTCGTGTTTAATCAGACCTCTGAATATTTTTTCCTCGTGCACTCGCCATGTGCGTCTCTCTCTCTCGCTCTCTCTTTTTTTTTTCTTCTTTTGGTCAGCAATAGCTTCCATGTGGCGGTTGGACCACGCCGCCAAGATCACACGTCCAACCACAGGCCCTGCGGTTCTCTTTGATTCTGGTCGGCCCGCTGACCAGCGGCCGCTCGCCGTTCCTCCGGAGAGGCGCTTTGTGGAGCGAGCCGTTCTCACCGAAGGCTTGAACGTGGTTTCATGGTGTGCTTTTAATGACAGACACGTGTGGAGTCGGTTTATTTTGAAGCCCGCTTGTCTTTTTACACTTTGTGACAAAAGGTGCGATCTCCAAAAAAAAAAAAAACCTGTTTGTCCTCGACTCCTTCCAGGAAGGCGAAAGCAGACAAAAGTAATTCACCGTTGGTCGGTACGTCGGGATTTGGTCAGTTAAGATGATGGAACGTCTGCCGTGTTGCAGCCCCGGCGCTAATCGGTTCGTGTTTTATTTATGTGCAATTCATCTCCAAAATGAAAACAAGGCAGCATGTCAGAAGAAAACTGATGGAACACGTGAAGCCAAAGCTTGAACCTGCACCAAACTCATGATTAATCGTATTTACATTGGTATCATACTGGGGAAACAGTTACTGCAAATGTCCATGTCGACATTATTAACAGAATAGCATTAGCATTAAAGCTAGACTGAGTGCAAATTGGTGTAAACATACATGACTTGGTGGTTGAGGGTACATGGTGTTCAAACATTATGTACGTTGTTGTATCTTATTGTGATCCGGTTTTGCTGATCAGATGGGAACAGGTTTTTTTGGAACACGGGTCCCAGTGGGTGGAAATTTTAAAACCCCGGCTGCGTGATGTCATCAAATAACCACAACAGTCAGGGACTACAAGCTGGAGCTGCAGAAGCTCCTGACGCTAGCAGCAGGAGGAGCGGGGCCGTAGACCTATAGAAGTAGAATTATACAGAGGCTTATCAGCAGGGATATGGGAATTGATAAATAACATTTAATTTCATTAACAAAATGTGTAAAAATGAAATAAAGTATGAAAATAACATTAAATAAAAAGCACTGTGGAAGAAGCAGCTTTCTCTTCCTCTTCCTCCTCCTCCTCCTCTTCCTCTTCCTCTTCCTCCTCTTCCTCTTGCTTCCTCCTCCACCTCCTCCTCCTCCTCTTCCTCTTCCTCCTCCTCCTCTTCCTCTTGCTTCCTCCTCCACCTCCTCCTCCTCCTCTTCCTCTTCCTCTTCCTCTTCCTTCTCCTCCTCTTTCCTCCTCCTCCTCCTCCTCCTCCTCCTCTTCCTCTTGCTCCTCCTCGTCCTCTTCCTCTTCCTCCTCTTCCTCCTCCTCCTCCTCCTCCACAACAGTCAGGGACTACAAGCTGGAGCTGCAGAAGCTCCTGACGCTAGCAGCAGGCGGATTGGGGCCGTAGATCTATAGCTCTAGAATTATACGAGGCTTATCAGCGGGGATCTACTTGTACTACCGGTGAGTCACAGCGCCCCTACAGGCCTGGCATGTGTACTACACGCCCTGAAGCCTCGTGTTGAGCCGAGTTCATAGTGACGTGTGGACGGAATGTTTTTTGAAGAAGAAGAAGAGAAAAAAGGTCTATTTTTTTTCCCGTCATGTGGCGGTACCCTTAGAATGAAACAGAACGCTGAGAGAGAACGAGTGTGGGAAGTGAAGCCTGTCCTGAGCTTGACAGCAGCAGAACTCGCTCTGATCTGAACATGTGAGGGAGAGTGTGTGTGTGTGTGTGTGTGTGTGTGTGTGTGTGTGTGTGTGTGTTTACAGGGGATGTTCGATGCCCACGAGCCGCCGACTCCCATTTAGAGACGGTGTCAAGATCACACGCTGCACTTTGACGAGGCCGGAAGCAACACGGAGACGCACATCTTCAGCACAAACACCGGTCAGATCTCCGAAAGGCTCTCAATGAACGAGTGACTCCGAACACCTCGGCGGATGACGACGAGGAAGACCTCCACCGTGGCTCCCCCTCCACATCCGTCTCTCTCGCGGCTTAAAGAAATCAAAGCCGCTGCAGCGTTCCGCCGCTGTCAGGCAGCGCAGACACAAAACCTGAGCGATGGCCGCGGTGTGATCTAATGCAGGCCGTTTGCAGAGAACAATGAGCACCGCGGAGGAAAGCAAATCTTTTTTTTTTTAACTTGCGGTGCCGCGTCGGAGTTGACATTTCAAAGTGTCTCGTTTCCAACTCCAGAGAAAACAAGTGTGGGAGGGTGCAGAGGCCACGAGGCAGACGGGAAGTCACGGAGAGGACAAAGAAAACAGCCAAGTGGTTAAAGAGAAAGATGAATATTCCTTCATTGTTTTTGGTCGGGGGGTTAGAAGGCAGAGGGCGTGGATACGATTCAATGATTAGGGCTCTTCAGGGTGGATTTATGTCTCCCAAAGTGGTTCGACCCAAAACACAATTATAGTTGCTGTATCTCCATCTTCATTTTTACCTATCTACACTGTGTGTATATCACTTTCTGTCAATTTACTCTATTTTTAGAGGATTTCTTTTCTTACTGGATTGTTTAATTTTTTTAAATTTTTACTTATTCGATTTTTTTGTGCCCTTGTTTAGATATTTACATATGTTTACATCTTTTAATTCTTTAATTTGATCATTTCTGCACCTTTTTACCTTGAGCTGTTGTCAGTTTGCGTTTCCCCCTGGGGAGGAATAAAGCTTTATTCTTCTTCTATTCTTCTTCTTTCCAAAGAGCTAAAATAAGTATTTGGCATTCCATCCGGTTCCATCCATTCGGTTGTTTTGATAAGCGTGCCAATTTTAGTGGCCTTTTTTGGCATGTTTAGGGGTTGAATTTGGGTTAATTTATGTGTAAAGTATAATAATAAGCATAAACTAACTAACTAACTAACTTTGTAAAAAAAACAATAGGATCCTTGCCTTTTGGACTCAGTCGCTAAAAATACCAGCGGGAACCAGCAATTGATGGACGGTACAACATTTTATGTGAAGCAGACTACTTACGCATGCCAATATATAAAAATGTTGGAGAAATTAACCACACTTTTATAGAGCTAACCGCAGTTCCCATCTTAAAAAACACATCACTTAAAAGCTAAATAACTGTAAACTGTATTCTTCGCCATCAAACCCAACGACGAGGAACCCATCATTAATCAAAGAACATCTGACAATGGTGGCCAACATGAGTGTGACAATGCGTTTGTCTAAACTGCATCTAAAAAAAGATTTTAGCGTGGGCCGGCCTTAAACGAGGGCGCGGATAAATATTGTATCTGGCAGCATGTTAGCGCTGTCATAGCATGTTAAAAGGCTAACATGGCAGACGTTGCTCTTTTGAAACGTTATAATGAGCATGTCAGCATGGAGCTGAAAACCACGGCTGTGCTCCCATGATGGATGGAGATGATTATCTTCCTTCACTTCACCATTCTTCCCCGGGCCCGGAAGTCTTTGTGCTTTTATCGGGGCGATATCTGTTATTGGAGGTTTGAAGCTCCGCGTATTCAATCACAGACGGCACTTAGAACGGGCAATTACAGGTTCCAAGGGTGAAACTTTAAAAAAAAAAGGAACTCTTTACACAAAGTGAGAATTTCCCACAGGCAAAATATAATCCGTTTTTTTTTTCTTTTTTCTTTTCCGTTGACATTTAAATCATTGTGAATATTGACTGTGGCAAAGGTTTCTATTCTGGAGCAATATTTCATCTTCTAAAATAAAACAGAAAAGTTGAAAAGAATTTGTGAACTATAATAACAGTAATGAATAACTGTTGACAGTTAACAGTTGTTTTTTTTTTACTTTTTAGCTATTTTTCATGTTTTAGTTATTTACTTTCTGTTGTAATAGTTTTTGCCAATACAGCTTGTATTGATTATATATATATATTTGTAGGGTTAGGGTTAGGGTTACCCGTTCATGGTACATTTTGGATTTGTATTAGTTTCATTATTTGATTGTATTTAAAAATGTTAATTTAAGTTGTAAAATATTAATATTTGCATTATTGATGTTGCACACGAACGTTGATATTTCATGTTTTGATCTCATAATTATTTGTGGTGGATAAAAATAAGAGCCTGTAGCTTTAAGGAGTTAAGTTTCGTTTTTGAGGCTCAGGAGTTTAGGAGCGAAACGATGCGGATGACTCGTATAGAGGAGCTCACGGTTTTTCTGACCGTGTTAGCCACGTGTTAAAATCGTGTTAGGACCGTGTTAAGACCGAGTACGAACAGTGTTTGGATGGTGGAATTTCGTGTGGAACAGGTGCTTGTCTTTTTGTATTTTTTGGCAAATAAATAACGTAACAGAGAGACCACTGTGGAGGACACACTTTTTTAAAAACACGAGTCAGCCATAAGCTCCGGTGGACAGAGGAAGGTTTTATTGGAAAACCTACAATATTGGTTTTAACTGTTTTTTTTATTGCCCTCCATCAAGCTGGACGGCGATGCTCGCTATGCTATGCTACTTTCATCCCAGTTAGACGATTTCCCATTTAGACGCAATATTTATTTATTTTTTTTGTCTTACCCCGCCGCAATTTTAAACGATGTGTCTTCATGTGTTAAAAAATACACTACTATTCGTTCTTGGTCACTGAAATGTTACAAATAATTCACTTATTCTAATAAGTGGTCAAACTGGGAATCGTCTATCTGGGTTGACGCCGCTATGCTAGCCTCGTTACAAGGCTCGGGAGCATCAACTCTGCTTCCCTGTCAAACATTGTATATTCACCAGTAACAAAAGTGTGATTGCCTCAATGGTTTTCCATCGGGGGGGGGGGGGGGTTCAAACACCTATGAAGGAGCACAATAGACCCACAATCTGAATCCCAGAGGGCGAGAAATATGGGCTGAGCCTTCCGCTGCTGCATGATGCAAACGCCAAGCGCCAGTGAACTGAGGATGAACGCCGCGCAAGAGGGAAGAAAGAAACAGTGAGAGGTGTGAAAGAGGCAGTCAGGGTGAAAAATAAAGATGAGGAAGAGGAGAGGGAGGGGGGAAAGGGACAGGTAGAAGGGAGGAGATAGAAATACAAAGCAGAGGGAGAGATGGGAAAAAGAAACTCAACTCTGAGAGACAGAACTGAAAAATCCTTTCTGGTGCAGCCATTTTTTTTTTGTGTGTGTGTGTGAGTGGCTGTCCAGGTGTACTCTCACCATCCACCTCGTCTGGCTAACTACCTGACAAAAACCGCGAGAAGCGCAGAGCCCCAGCAGCCTGTTAGCAAACCAGACATCAAAAAGCCAACCTGGTGAATCGCTTCTTGTTTGAGGGGTCCTGAAAGCACTCGCTTGCCTTTGAGCCGCGGCACCGGCTCTGTCAAGTGGCTCCGCCAGAGAGAAAACCTCCAAAAAAAAGGGGGGGGGGGGGGGGGGGGGGGGGGGGGTACAGCAACAAATGGCGGAGGCAGCCACTGTGAAATTGCAGGATGAGTGGACTTCAGTAGGGAAAAAAAAAAAAAAACCCGTCAGAGGAACTGAAGTCTAGTCAAATAAATCCAAAAATGAACGCCTCAAAGATACGGGACAATTTCAGAAAAAAACAACTCTTATTCTGCGCGATATGTTTAAAACATCGGCCATCGAAATCCAGAAGTTTGCATCAAGTTTGTACTTCTTCTGTTGTTTTTAACGGACATTGCAGTGAACCTGCAAACTACAAACATGGCGCCTTTTCTTCATGTTTCAAACTACTATTTTAATATTTCTTTAATATTTCCGTCTTCATAGTGACACGTGGAACATGTGTTTATTCTTTTATTATTAACTAGCCCTAAAAACGTTTGCGTGTACTAAACCATGTTGTACATTATTATTTAAAGCAGAACTCCTCCCCGTGTTTTCCTCGAGTAAAAGGATTGAGCTAAACTTCCTCGCAGATCGACTCCTCTTGACAGATCAGCCTCAACACGTGCACACAATGTCTTTATAGAACATTTTAATAGATTCTCTAATAGGTTCTCTTCCGGGAAAAGAAAAGAAAAAACAAAAAAAACATTTCGTTTGGGCGACGAGAAATCTCCCAACGAACTCTGAACCGGAGAAAACAAGCGAAATACTAGATCTCGGTTCGTTTGCGATTTCGATCTTTCTCGTGGGCGGAGGCGAGACGACGTGACTGTAGTACGCAATGCATTCTGGGTAGTAAGACGCAGAAAGAAAACGGAAAATATATTGTGGCGGGCGTGTGACGTCGTGAGGAAGAAATAGCGAGGAAGACTGGTCTGAAGACGCTATAATATCGCGGATTGTTTGTGGCTACACGCTAATTAGCATAGCCACCACGGGCTAAAGCGGTGGGACTTTCGGTTTCAGTTTCTTCTAGACGTTCCAAGGTGGAGATATAAACAGTTGGGTGTCGCTCTTTTGCTATTGCTGCTCCCAGACTGTGGAACAAACTGCCCCCCCGGCATTCACACCATCACTGATCTCGGCCTTTTTAAATCAAAGCTTAAAACTCACTTTTTTAAGTTGGCTTTTAAGTGTATTTTATTCTGTATGCTCTGTTTTTCTGAATCTCTGGAAGGCTTCACCAACCTGCAGCACCGTCGCTCCTCCCACAGTCAGCACCAGTGTTTTTTTAATTGTTTTTATGTATTATTCTCGTATTTATTTCTTAATGTATTGTTTTATATATATATATATATATAGCTTTGTTGTAAAGCACTTTGGATACCACTAGGTGATTGTAAAGGGCTATAGAAATAAAGTTTGATTGATTGATTGAAGCATTTTCACCCTCATGCTGAACCTTGTATCCTACGGATGCGAGCAGCGTCGTTCCTCCCCGGGGGGGCGGGGGGGGGGGGGGCATTTCATCACAGGATATCCACGATCAGACAGAATGACTCCGTCAATTGCGGCGATCCTTCCCTCGTGGACTCGACCACGGTAGCAGAATGACCCCCCGGGCGAAGCGGCATTTCCACCGCCGGGGTCGCTTCCTGCCATTAGTCTCCGTCTGAGTTGACCATTGTCATTTATCTGGATCAACGTCCAGCCGGCTCTCAACGAGCAACGATACCGCCCGTTAAAAATGGCTGCTTTTACAAAGTGGTGTCTTATCTGAGGTGAAAGTGTCTCTGAGCTGAGCGTTAATGCAGACAGTGGCACGCAGGGAGCATATTAAATCAGCCGACAGCAAAGAGCTGCCGTTCTCCTCTCTCTCTCTCTTTTTGCTTCATTATTTGACAAACTCTCTGAATTCATGTGAACTGGCCACAGCTGTAATTATATCTCGAGAAATTGACGGTTGTGACTCAATCTAAACCTCCTGCAGCTTGTTAAGTCACAGTTAATTATGCAAGTTGTGATTAAAATTGCATCTTTTGTGATTTAAAGGAATTGTGCTCCTTCAAATGCGATTTATATTAAAAGGATTAGTCTTCTTTCGCCCTCGCTGCGATATTCATATTCACTGGAATATAATTCCATTTGATGTTGAAGGAGAAGCCTTTCAGCCCAGTCTTAACATCTATATTTCTATATCATTCGCTTTGTTCGGTGAAGGAACTGTGGGTCACTTCTGCCTCTTCTCACTCTTTCATTTGCCTCACTTACTCACGCTGCCTTGTCCATTACAGAGAAAGTGCGCAATTATACATTCTTTCAATTACACGAGTGAGGAAAATGTGTGTGTGGGTAAGTCATTTCTGAATAGTGAACTTTCAAGATGTGACGTTTTTTTTATTGTGCAGTGTGGCTCAGTGGGCTGCCTGCCGGACCCCTGGTACTCCTGAAAGGCCTCATGACTGCTGGATCGTTAGCAGCTTGGCTGAGACAACACACACACACACACACACACACACACACACACACACACACACACACACACACTAGAATGGCCTCTGATGTCGAGGCAGATGCGTAAGCAGGGCTGGTCAATCCTTTTCTCTCTTTTCTCTGTACATGCAATCGTACCAACACATTGTGAGAAAATCCACACGGTAGTAAAACATTGAAACCCTGACATGTCGTAGTTCTCTACATATGAGATGGACATCACTACGATATTGATCAAAGCAGAATCTCCTTGATGACGCCATGAGTTGAGATCTGCCCATGCGTTATTTAGAACTCACGTCGGCGGTACCACAAGACTTTCTGACTGTTTAAACTTTCCGCCACTGCCTCGAAGGCTGCGGACGCACAGCTCTGATATGCCAAATCAATACAGTGACACCACGTTCTGGCAGCCCGCCGACATAAGCAAGCAGGACATTTTAAATAGAAGCAATCTGCAGTTTCCAGGTCTGCCATAGGTTCAAACATTATTATACCTGGGAGTCACTAGTTGTACTTTCTAGGGCTATAACAGAATTGTATTTGTTGATTCGATTGTTGAATCCCCCGAAAACACAAAGTGAAAGCTTTCTCTTGATTTTCGCATGTGTGTGAGAGTGTTCGGATGAGACGACGCAACTCTCTGGAGAAAGTACTTGCAAGTTGCTCAGTCTTGCGGATCACCTGACAAACCCAGTTCTGTCTTTCTGAGATGCTCCGGTCAAGTGTTGACGGTCTCGCCTGTAAATAACTAAGACAACCAACACATTACATTTTTAACCTGATGGTCTTGTTTGGGATGATGAAATAACACCCTTAACAATTCAAGAAAAATATGATTTCTGACAAAAAAAGGTGTTTGTACAGCTTGAACGCAGGGCGAGTGGCTACCGAGATAGAATATCTTTACTGTCATTTAAAATGACCCTGGTTCTCTATACAAACTACTGGAAACAAGCATCAGTCATAGTGTAGTACCTGGGATAAAGCATGTATCAGAGGGGAGGCATTTCCACACGGTCAGATGACCCAGGCTTCTCCAGGTGTGGATTTGTCATCGGTACTTTTCCCGCCTGCAAAATCCAAAAGCGTTCCGCTCCACTGAAATCCGCCGGCATAGACTCAACTCAACGCAACCTTGGACAAAATGATCATTGAAAAAAGATCTTTAAAAAGATGAACGGGTGATTAAATGCAAACTCGTGGAATAATGGGGTTGGTGACAAGATACGGAAGTTCGCTAGTTTTAGTAAGATTCGTTCATCTTACAGCTCCGCAGGAATAACAATCAGGTTTCTTTTTTTCCTGAGATAAGAGAAATGGTAAATCCTCCCAACATAATATGTCCTCGGAGTAGCAATCAGCTAGAAAATTCTGTGTAATTTGAAAAATGGGTCTTTAACTTTAAACACGTGCCGGGAATGTCGACGCTTCCTTTTGTTACGAAGGTCAATACAAAGTAATTGGAAGGTGTGGTGGTCATAATGATGATGGCGAGCTGGAGTACCGAACCGTACCTCACATTGAAATACTATATCTCTTCTTGACCTATCATAAAACACCTTTGCTGAACTGGTAAGATTCCTAAAATAAAGACATACTTCTTTCACACACATAGTGTTAATGTTTACAGCGAATCATTCTCTGATGCATGTGGGTGTGGTTTCATTACAAAAACAAGAGCAATCACAGATTTATGACGTCCAAAGGTTGACCTGGACAGAAAAAGATGTTCCGGATCACCTCCAAAATATAATTGAAGCTTCCATGTCCTCATATCTGTCTGTGGTGAAAGTTTTGACAAAATCCGTGCTGCAGTTTTGACATAACCTCGCTAACAGACAAATAAATATACGCTGATGATATGTGAGATGTGATAAACAACAACCCCAACTCATGACGGAACTTGTTAACTACATAGAATCCACATACTGTTGGAAAAAATATCAAAAGGTAAGTTATTGCGGCCATGAAACCAAAGAGGAATACGCCAAAACTTGTAGATAAATAGATCAAAGAAATGCACATGAGCAGGTAAAACGCGTAACGTGAAACGACAGGCTGGGAAAACCCGGAGGATGACGGCCGGAGTGTCGGGGGAACCAGACAAAGGCAGCCGGACACGTGTTCTTTGTGCGGACTTGCCGCTCCGGAGATAAGAATGTGCTTTGAGTGCCGCCGCCGCTGCTGCGGCGTCCCGCCGAGATAAAAGCCATTCAAGTCAAACGTGTTCACACGGACGTCCATCATGGGACGCAGCGGCGCTCGCAACCCGCCTCCCTCTCTCCCTCTCCGCTTCGGCCAACGTGGCTTCGACACTCCACCGTTTCCTCACACGCAAAGCGACGTCGGTAATCAAGAAGTGCGTGTGTGTGTCTGAGAAAGTTGAAAGACATTTATGGAGCATTAAATGTCGTCCAGAGGCTAGTAGCAGAGTTGGAATTCTGGGAACGGTCAGGGGTCACAATGCCCCGGCCTCCATTCCCCCCCCCTCCCATGGGGGGACGTTAACCTTTGAGCTGTGGTGTGTGTGAGAGAGTGAAGACAGAAGAGGATGTTTGAAAGGACAGCGGTTGATGGAGAGCAGGTACGTCACGGCGGTCCGGGCGAGGAACACCGTACTATTGACAAAACATGCAGGACTTCAGAGCTGGAATGTCGGGGCTCGGTGGGTCGAGCTGCCAGAGTGTGAGGGATTCAGTACGCGGTCCCTGTGACCCGTCTGTCAGCGCGCCTGTCGTCAGGTGAATTAAGTGGAAAGTGTGCGTTACGGGGAGCAGATGGCGGCGGCGGCTAGCCTCGCTAAACGAACACGCCGGCAAGCTTCCGCCTCCGGACAAATTCTTCGGGGTTCTATTATCATTCCCTTATAGGAACGGGGAGCGGTTCCGGATATGTGGACGGGTAGAACATGAATATGGGTGGAAAAGATCAACCAGCCATCCATCCATCCATCCATCCATCCATCCATCCATCCATCCATCCATCCATCCAGCCACCCATCCATCCATCCATCCACCGGCCACTTGTCAAACATTTATGGCCCAAACAGCCACTTTCTGGATTTTCCATCAAATAAAAGTTGCCTGGAGCCGCAAAAATATGTTGATTATCTGAAATTAAAAATACAATTAAAAAAAAAAACATGTTTTTTCCATACACAAACTGAAGTTCCGTCCATGAAGTGTCATAAATACAATTTCATTAAATTTTTTTAGCTTTTGTGGCCATTTACTAGTGATTTTTTGTCTTTTTTTCATGATATTTCCCACCATTTATCCGTGTGCTTCCAATTGTTAGAGCAATTTAAAATACAAGCAATTTTTTCTGCCTCTTTATTCATAATTTCTTCGCTTTTTAATGTTTTCCCCTTTGCTGCTATTTTCCATTTTTCTTTTCTCATTTTTAAAATTCAGTTTTCTATCATTTTTTTCCTATTAATTCTTTTTTCCCCCTTTATATTTTTACTTTCCCTGAAGAAAAAAAAAACAACAAACTATCCCAGCAATTTTAATCAATTTAGTCATCTTCCATAATGTCTTGTTTTGAGTAATTTTACCCATTTTGCTCAATCTTCTTTTGTAAATCCATCTATTCTGGCTGTTTGAGTTTGTTTTGTCTGATTTATAAAAATAAAATAATACAATTAAATAAAAAATAATAATTCAAATGATTTTTTAAAATAAAATTAAATTAAAAAAAATAAAATAGAAAAATTGAATAAAATAAAATTTAATTAAAAATGTTTTAATTAAATAAAAAAAAAATGTTTTAATTAATCAGTTTTCAGCCTCGAGATGAGACCAGTCTGTGGAATACAATTTAAAAGAAAAATGAAAAGAAAAGGTTTATTCCTGGATTCTATCCTGACAGCTTTTGGGAGCCGCTGCAGAGTTGCAGACCTCAACACATAAAGACAATCACCAACTGTGACATCAGCATTGACCTATTCACAGATTTTATTATCCGGCACAAACCAGCCATATGAAATGGGGAAACCAACCAAACAATGACTACGGGCCGGGAATCCAAGGCGCATAGAAAACAAGCAAACTTTACAGAAAGGTGAACACTATTGATCGCGATAAACATTTTCTGTTGAAGCCCAGATAGTTGGAAGGAAATCAAGCAGCAATAATCTTAGAACGTAAGACGACGCTATCGTTTTATTTCGAGCCCAATCCATATTTCTAGTTGTGTTGATGAAATGTAAATAGTACCCATGACATTAATCGTCAGTTTGGGTCCCCTTGGATATAATAATAATAATAATAATAATAATATTAATAATATTGTTTCACGGGGGAGACGACGCCACGTCGGGCTCAGAATCACCTCCACAGATGAGTTCAATGGTTTATGAGAATTTCCAGAACTCGTCCGTTGCCCACATTGTTGTCGTCGCCTTGTTTGAACCCGGTGACTCAGGCGCTGTTTGTGCATGATGATCGGCCTTTACAAGCTCAGTCAGTTTCATAAACACTGAGGACAGCTATTGTGGAACCCAATGGCAGATGTGATGAAACGAGTCATTGGGATGAAAAGCGACGCCGGTGAAAATAACATATTGTGATAAAAAGCAGATATTAGTGGAATGAATAGGTTGTGCAACGGTTGCTTTACTGACAACATTAATGTTGAATGGAATTCATATATATATATATATATATATGAAAACACACCTGCGAACCAGACAATTAATTCTACTTCTGTGCAATAATAATGTATTTATTTATTTACTGTCCAATAACATGTACTGTAGTTTTACCAATTTCATTGTGCACCATGTGATTTTTGATTATATTTTATTTTCATCCTGTACAATGTGTGACTTTATTTTATTTTATTTTTTATCCCATACAAAGTGTGATTTTATTTTATTGTATTGTTATCCCGTACAATGTGTGACTTTATTTTATTTTTTATCCCATACAAAGTGTGACTTTATTTTATTTTATTTTTATCCCGTACAATGTGTGACTTTATTATATTAAATTTTTTGTCCCATACAAAGTGGGATTTTATTTTATTTTATTTTTATCCCGTACAATGTGTGACTTTATTCTCCTGTCCTGCTTTGCTGCTGCTGCGACAATGTAAATTTCTCCGTCTGTGAGATTAGTACAGGATTATCTTCTCTTATTCTATCTTATATTCTCATTTTCTCGTATAGTATTGGCTCTCGTATTCTACGGGAAACAAAGAACCTCCTGCCACACCGACACGTTTCTCCAGAAATCCCCGCCGCCTCGCTCAAATGAGGACCAGTGGGACTCATTTCCAACCCACACAATCACTGCCATTTTATTTCAATCACAATGGGATCATCTGATCTCAAACATTTTTTTTTTCTTTTTTTAAAAAAACATGTAGAAAATAAAGTATTTGCAAACACGCAGTAACCCAGGGCCGGCCTGTGCAACACCAGAAGGCTCAACCAACAGCAATTATTAACAGATAAAAAATGCCGTTCACACGTCTCGGTCCATTCACACGCGCAACATTCTGCAAGTTTCACACATTCCCCCGCCCTCGGCTCACGCTGCATGAGTTCCGGAGCTGTGAAAGCCACCGTCAGAGCGTCCCCATTATCCAGCCACCGAGGAACCCCTCCTCTGTGCAGCTCACAATGGCGCTCGTGTCAAATAGCCGTCGTCGGATTCCTAACATTTGTTTCAACCTGCTTAGTTGGACAAACGGCAGGAATTTTTTTTTCCCTTGCTGCTGAGTAATTAATACAGCTGGAATCCCGTCCCGGCCGATACGAACCTCGGCTCGTGGAAAGAATTTCAGTCATTTGGCGTATTGATCCGCGCTCCATTGGCTCAGTTACAACTGATGCGCTGGAAAAACTGAAGTATAGATTTTCCCTTATTGATATTAAAGTTCCCCCCGGTATGTTCAATAACGTCAGCTGATGTATGGGGAACACAGTGGAGGAAGAGGGACTAGCATTATGTAATAACGGTTTAATATGTAACAAGAAGGCCGTTGCTGGGCTAATCCCCCGCCGGAGGGCTTTATATTTTCTCACAAAGCCAGCTCTAAGGCAGCACACTTGGTACACTAGAGGATGTTCTATGGGTCCTAGTAGATATTTATGTAGAATCTGAAAGGTCTTCTTCATAAGCTATGTCAAAATACGTCTCCAGAGCCCAAAAGGTGTTTTTATGCACTTAGTGACCCTGTGACCTGATATGCAAATTAGGTCATGGTCACCATGGTGCCCCTTCTCCCCAGGTGGAGTGTCCATGTGTGAAGTTTGGTGACTGTGGGCCCAGGAACTGCTGAGAAATGAGGAGAAATGTTTATATGAAAATACATGTATTGTGCAACCATGACGAGCAAACTTCAGACCCTACCAAATGTGTTTTTAAGCACTTCGTGACCCTGTGACCTACTTAATATGCAAATTAGGTCAAGGTCACCATAGTATCCCTTCCCCCTCTGAGATGTATCCACATGTGAAGTTTGGTCACTGTGGGCCCAGGGGTTGCCGAGATATAGGTAGAAACGTTCGGACGTACGGACGTACAGACGTACAGACGTACAGAGACTGTTTCAAGATCCCCCTTCGGGGCCTATCAGCCACGGCGGGGGATAATAATACAAGACATTTTCATTTTGTGATAAAACTCGCCGCATTTTCTAATGAACTTTACCAATATTTTGTAAAAAAAAACCCAACTTCTCACATATTCAACAGTTATTACAAAATGCGGGGTAATAAATGATTAAATGCACCAAGTGGCACTGGTTTCATTTCGTCAGGAAAAATAAAAAGGAAATGGCTGGTGGGAATACCGATTGGCTTTGTGACTTTAGTGATTCAACGAACAACAAAAGTCACACATAACACGTTTTCTTGTCGTGTTGTGCTGTTGACCGTCATTTACAGAATTAAACACAAAAAAAGGCTAAGTGCAGCGAGTGGAAGGCGCTGAGAAGTATTCCCACTCTTCGTACTCGCTGCAGGACTCGGCACAGATCCCACGCTGTAACGCTGTACGACCCCCCCCCCCCCCCCAGGGAACAATGTCAGTTTGAGGTTAAAAAACAACAACTTTTAAAGCTCAAAATGACCCCGTTTTAACCGTGAAGACTCTCCACTTTGACGGGTCAGCTGCACACGCCACCTGCCTCGGAGTAAACCTCCCTCGCCCGCCCGGGCGCATCGTCTCGCCTGTTTATCTTCACATCCGCCGGCCGGTTGGCCTCGGCGTTTAATTGCACTCTTTCAAAAGACTATTTTCACAGCATGGGCGAGCGCTGATGAAGACCTTAGAGCTCATTGAGGGAATCTTCGCGCATACCACGGAAAACATTCAAATCATTTCTCCTCCGGATAATTACTCAGAGATGATTTAGTGCGGCGGAGAGAGAGTGAGAGAGAGAGAGAGAGAGTTAATGGGGAGGCAATAAAAGGCGGCAGAAGAAAGGCAGTTATACGAGGCCGGGGGAATGTGACACACAGTCACACGCCTGAGGCGACGAGCTCCAGCCGTAACTCAGAGTCAGACTCGACCTGGCAAGAGTGAGAACAAATAGATCATTTATTGATACCGCAAGTTAAACTGCGGCGCGGCACAGAGGGATTATGACGACGTATTGTGTCAGTCAAACGGGTTTTTAAAAGGTGAGGAAGGAACGAAAACGCCGGGACCAACACGGATGTTGAATGATTTTTTTTTTTTCCTTTGTCAAACAAAGTTAAAAGCAGCTCGTTGAATCTTGTGCCGGCAAATCAAAAGATTAAAAAAACCTTGAAGTCCTAGTGAAATGTAAAACACTACTTTGCAAAAAACGATAGTTGGGCTACTACTTGTAAGGTTCCTCCGACTCTGCCCCACCACTGTTGTCGCATAACAAAGTTATTTGAATTTTGAATCTCCAGCCGAGGAAGTCGGGGGAATCCTTCTTCGTGGGCCATTGTGGGCGGAGCCTATGTGTGACGTCACGAGTTGTGCAGATCTCGATCTGTTGTGTTTATATCGGCTTGATTCCCTCTTAAATATCCAAGTTTTTACAGTGTTTTGAAGTTATAGTCGGGGAAACAGGTCCTCTCATATTAGAAATACGCAGAATATGAGCTGCAAAACTTTTTTTTTTATTATTGAGAATTGCACACAAAATGTGTTTTTGTTTATTCCTTTTGTTGGGCCAGGTTCAGCAGCCCTGCTCAAGAAATGGAAAAATAAATAATGAAAGACAATGATTCTCAATGATTTAATGTTTTTTTCTCTCCAGTAAAATGTTAAAAAAAGAACGAAAAAATCACTTAAATTATATAAAATACTTTAAAAAATAATACAATTCAAGCAGTGATTAATGCTCTTGCATCAAAGAATAAAGATGTGGGTTAGGATCCAGACTGGGAAAGGCTTTTATTTTGGAGTTTGTCTGTTCAGCAGCCCTGCTCAAGACATGGAAAAATAAATAATGAAAGACAATGACTCAATGAGTGAAAAAATTTTTTCCAGTAAAATGTAAAAATATAATAGAAAAATCACTTTAATTATATAAAATACTCCAGACTGGGAAAGGCTTTTATTTTGGAGTTTGTCTGTTCCTGCTGCAGTCCAGGACTATTACCTGTAGTTTGGTTATTTACTGTAAATCACTGAAGCACCTGGTCCAGAACCGATGAGCCCTAAAAGCACCCTAAAACCCAGTTTTTAGAATAAACAGATACATTGGTGACCGTCAGCTTCACTGGTTGATGGTAGAAAGCGAGACGCCAACGGGGAGCCAATGCAGCGATTATGTTCATTCCGAAATGCAAAAAACCTTGTTTGTACAACAGACAACGTACAAACGTGTATGCACGGTAACGGGGTGGGGTAAACATATATTTTAACGATTTTCTTTTCTTCTGGCAGAGTAACCAGGACGGATGGGTGATAATTCCAATATTTAGATAACAGTAAACACTTTCGAAATGCTAACTCCAGACCTCTTGAACAAAGATGCCGTCAGAAACTCGTCGGCTCTTCTTCCTTAAAACAAATCACATATTTGCACACAAACCTGGCAAAGCTGTTGCCATTATCAACGAGACAGTCGAACGTTGTGGCTTTCAGCCCGAGCGCCTGGGAGGCGGCGTGACAGGGACAGGTTTTTTATTTATTTATTTATTTATTTATTTTTTATCGGCTCGTAGTGGAGTGTCAGTTTATGGAGCTGAGCGGGGAAGCGGAGCACAGCTTAACTGGGACACATAAAGAGCATTTCCAGGGAGAGCGAGGCAAGGACAAGCAGGTGAGCGAGATTGGTGTGATATCACAGGAATGGCTCCGGGGAAGTGTATTTGTGAGAATGACGTGAGGCAGAAGCAGCGGCGGAGACTTAATACACTGAAAAGAGGCTTTCTTCTTCAAAGACTTCTGATCTCAAAGCCTCACACACACACACAAACACACACACACAAAAAACAACACAGAAGTTCTTTCAATGCCCACTTCCACCTTTTCTCCACACCTTTCCTTTTGTGCCACAAACACAAAGTTCTCATGTAAATGTACAAAGGAGTGTGAGATTGTCAGAGGCCTCGGGGGACGCGCTTCTTATCGTGACATGTACTCAGCAGTTTGCCTTTTTGGGTTAAAAAAAGGGGAAAAAAAGAAGAAGAGAGGCTTTAAAAAGCCGTTGGCTGGATGGAAAGCTTCCAGTCAGGGGCGACATTGTCGTCATCAAAGGAAAAGCAAAGTTTCAAGCTGTTGCACGTCGGCGTCAATGCGTTCAAAACGTTTGCGTTATGGGAGGATCCTCCATGCAAATCTTATAGAATCCAATTATAATCAGCATTGACAAAGTTCTTTGACAGTACAGTGTGAGGGAGTTCATCAGAAACGCAGCAACACGATTTCCGTCCAGGTCGAGAAGAATCCATGAAATGTATTTAAGAATAAAGGAAAATTGCTAAACATAACATATACGATAGATTGACTACAGAAAAAAATAAAAACACAATGGAAAGGAAACGGTGTAAAAGAAACAATGACATCAAAGAAAATCGATAAACGTGTATAAAGATATATATTAGCGAGAGCGACGCTCGGTAGAACGCAGACCTCCACCAATGAGTGAGCATCACGGGCATGTTAGCCGTTAGCTCGTATCAATGCAAACTAGGTAGGTGAGGTAGCAACGTCACTGAGCAGGGAGTGTCTCCATGGCAACAGGTGGTGATCTCCTTTGATCTCTGCCATGAGATGTATGGATGGACGACTATCTCAGTATTACTTTTGTTTTTGAAGCAATAATCTAATCCTCATGATGTCATTGTGATATAATTAGTGGTTAATGGAGTTTAAGTCTCGCTGTGGGAAAAGTACACAAAACAGGAAGCTACATTACACAAGTAAGAAGTGAAGAAAGTAGCAGATCATAGGGTTTCTGGAGATCAACAAGTACCAAGGCCAAAAGTTCACAATGTTTTCTTCCCTCTTGCTTAAATTTTAAACCCTTTGTCCTCCGGGCAAAACACTGGAATGATTATTTCTGTAGGTAAATGAGCCGCGAGATGTCAAAGGTAGAGAGAGTTTCAGAGGATTTCAGTGAATTTTGAAGCCGGAAAACAGTCGGAGGCTGATGCTCTCTGGCCCCGACTGATCGTCCAACAACAGTCCCGCGGTTCCCGAGGAGAAAAAAAAAAAAAAAAAGAAGTTATCATGAGCAACAAGAAAGCTTCAACTAATGGCGAAACTTTTTCTTCTCTCAAAGTTGACATCCAGCCGTCAACACAAAGAGGCAGTTTGATTTGCTCTGAAAAGAATAAACAAGTTGTTGACATAAGTCATGGTATGGGAAGTTGCTGTCAAGTCGCCACATCATTACGTTGAGCCACCAAACGCCTCGGTTTGTGTTGAAAATCTTTCAAACGGGCACGAATAGCATCTTTGTTCAGTGACACATCAGATGTCATTTTTTTTTTTTTTTTTTTATAATTGGATCCAGTGTGAAATGTTATCAAAGAACTGGACAGAACACGACGCAATCGTCCCCTGCTTTGGTTCCACTCAACGCAAACACAGTGTTTTCTTCCCAATAGGGTTTTTTTTTCTTACACAATATTACACTGTTATGGTTGTTTGTCTTAAATGAGCCAAACGGTACCCAACCATTTGGTTAACCCCGTGTTGGAGTGGTAATGGTGTCACACTGGAATGTACAAGTTTCCATACGTATTAAAATATATATACTGATTGAAGTTCAGTGGTGGCAAAAAAAATAATATTACAATAAATGGGGTTTTATTCAGTCGAGATCAGAACAGTTTCAGACATAAAAGGGTTCATAAAGGACTTTTACAATGTGTTTACAGAATCCCTACAAAAGAGGATCTTACACCCGAAAAAAAATCAACTATGCAATTTTTCAGTTTATATATCAGCAATATGTTTGATTAACAGGAGCGTATTGAGTTTCTTATTGTTAAATGCTTCATTCTAACATGTTCAGATAATGTGAATAAAGGGGATTCTACTTAATATGAATAGATGGAAATGTGTGACGTGATTAAATTACATTAACTCAACAAAGTAATTTTTGTGAGTGTAGAAATGACTGAGAATGATTTTTTTCCCCTCACATTCTGGTGGCTACGTTCACAATCGTGCAACCAGTCAAAGGATATCAGCCACAATGCTAATGGCGTCACGGCGGGAACCCAATAGCGGAACATTGTTGGAGATTTTATAAACTGGCGAAGCGCAGGCCTTCGCCAACGCCACATTTGTTTGCGGAACTGAGTTAGCATTGCTAGCATGATCGCCATTAGCTGATATCGATGCTAAAACTCGGTCGGTCAGGCAGCGACATCACTGTGTGAGACACTGAGGAGGGAGCGTCTCCATGGCAACAGACGCTGATCTCCTCCATGAGGTGCCTCTCCCATCCGCTTTGTATGGGGATTTTTTTGTTGTTGTTGTTGTTTTGCAGTTTTGGGGGGATTTATTCGGAAACGGTTAGCCGTCGACGTCCCAACATGAGTAGTTTTTTTTGTGAAACACACAGACGACCGGTCAAACCATGCTCCGAAGATAAGTCTGCATTGTGAAGAGACCTGAGACGAACGTTAAGTGACTTTTTTTTTTTATCTCGGCGAGAAAGTGAAACGTGTGTCTTTACGGCTTTACGGCTGCGAGGCACATTCATTCACACAGGAGTCATACGTCACTGTCAGAGAGACGCTCCCAAAGAGGCCCAGGTGAGGAGGTTTGGGACGTCCTCATCTGCCATCAAGTGCGAAAAGCAAAAAGGCCCCACTTCCGTGTGAGCTTTGATGTCTTTTGATGTCTCTTGAAAGCAAAGACAAAGCAACCTGTCGTGCTTAATGTGAATACCGATCGCAGGTTGTCCCGCCAACAGATCCAGGAATAAAATACCATGTGATACGGGGAGTTATCAAGCATATATATATCGGAGGAGATGATCCGTCACAAAAGATAATACTTGAGAAAATATGTCATGAGAAAGTGTCCAGACACGAGTCTCGGGGAACCGGCGGAGGAAAAAAAAACGCATCTCGCCGCAACGAACACGTTAAAAATAGACACGACCTGGAACGACGATCAGGTATTTTGTGCAACCAAACACGGCGCGATATCCCACTTTTATAAAGTCTTTTGTTCGACTGAATCACCACTTGTGTGTGTGTGTGTGTGTGTGTGTGTGTGTGTGTGTGTGTGTGTGTGTGTGTGTGTGTATGTGTGTGTGTGTGTGTGTGTGTGTGTGTGTGTGTGCGCACAATATCAAATGAGATCAATCCTCTTTGTGTGATAACCTGCTGGTCACCTCGGTGAAAAAAAAAGAAAAACCTGAAGAAAAGGAGTCTGCAGACGACCGACGCTGGCGAGACACGCCCTGGATTCAGTTTGATAAATGCTTACAAAATGCGGGAAGCCCGAGATGACTGTAATTTATGAAAATGAGGCTAATTATAAAGAGCGTACCGTCTTGTCCCGCTCATGTTTCCAGCGGTAACGCCAGAACAGACACAATGGGTCCCACGGTTACTCATCGCCGTTGAATAAACCGTCATTTGTAAGTGAAGCTGCACAGATTTAATTACTCTGAATGTGATTATTGAACTCAACCGACCCGGTAAGTTTAGAGCTTTAACCCACATTTATATATGGTTATATATGTGACAATGTAAAAACAGTGCTCTAGTAGTTTTGATTTAAATATTGATTTGTGAGAATAGTGTCGAGACATGATCTACTCCATTGTTTATTGTGGAAATTGAATGTTTATCTGTGACCCACTGAATGCTCTGACTGTCTGAGATCGATTGGTTTTGTCTCTGAGGAGGACCCGTGCTGTTGTTTGTGTTTTACTATGAGCAAATATGTGTTTAAGTTTGTGTTTAATATGAGTCAAGATGTGTTTAAAGCGTGTTTGACTGTCATATTTAGTTTGATTTATGCACTTTGGGTTGTTTAAAACTCACCTATTTGACACTTGAAAGGAATTTATGACGAAATTAGTAATGGCAGTTAAATAATGTTTATTGTTTAACAGAAATATGTATATGTTCCCTCCACCTCTAGTTGCTTGACATAAGAGTGATGTGAATTTGTACTTTTGCGCAGTGATATTTGTTATATTTTTGTCAACATGTATTTTCTGAATTCTACTAAATGCTCTTGATGAGGAAACGGCCGCGAATCACTTTGTGTGATTGTTTCTCCTCAATTCAGGGCTGTAACATATACTTCTTCGTTTCTAAGATTCCCGATGCCTTTTGGCGCTAGAACCAGCTTTAGCCACTAAAGCTACACATCTGGGTTTCTTGCTCATAATTAAACTCATACATGGTCACATTTCACTGCCCGTCAGTTTTAACGAGGCTCAAACTGTCCAAGGTTTGTAAAAAAAAAAAAACAACAATAAGAAACCGGACTGGAGTCCTGGAGGAGCGAGAGCCTGCCGGCCTCATTGAAAAGCAAACGTCATCTATATTTCTGCTTCCCGGCGTCTCATAAAAAAGCGTGAAGCCTTGACAGCCTTCCCCCGGATGGCGGTGGAGGTAAAACTGTGGCCGGAGCGGCGCATTGTTTCAAAGAGTTTTCGCGAAGTGCGCACATAAAACATTCATTGCCGGTGGTGCATTTGAGTTCCAGTGTGTTCTCCGTGTTTTCTCCGGTGTTGACAGCGTCTCTCAGACTGGGGAGACTGAAATGTCCTGGTCGTACGACTCCACTCATCTCAGGCAGGGAAAACATTCTGTAAAACTTTATTTTTTTTTCAGAATTTGAGACTTTTTTTTAATGGCCCATCATGAAATGTGTCCGATCCTAAAATGTAATTTGACACTTTTTAAACAGGTTCAGCCTCATTTTAGTCCCATTTTAAAGATTAAAAATGTTGAATTTGATTTTCTGGAGAGCAACATGAAGGTTTTTTAGCCGTTTCGATTGTGGAACGACCACTTTGGTTTTAGAGCCAAACGGCTTGCTTGTGAGTCAAATCTCTTCTTGGGATTTCATAGCTTTGTGATTCGTTTTTTTGGGGGGGGGACTCATTACGAACAAAATCCTGCACGTCTGGATCGGTCACAATGGATATTAACGGCCGTTGAACGAGAGACGCCCATTATAAGTGTTTATACAAACAAATCACACGTCTTGAGGTGGTTTCAAAGTCTAAAATGTATGTATATATTTATTTATTTCTAACACAGAGCTACATGAGTGAAGAGAAACCAAGCAGGATCTCCCACCACTGTTTTGGCCAGATCTCCTCCACGCCCCCCCCCCCTACATTGTACTGAGAGAGAGAGAGAGAGAGAGAGATTATAACTACATTGTACTGAGAGAGAGAGAGAGAGAGAGGTTATAACTACATTGTACTGAGAGAGAGAGAGAGAGAGAGAGAGAGGTTATAACTACATTGTACTGAGAGAGAGAGAGAGAGGTTATAACTACATTGCACTGAGAGAGAGAGAGAGAGAGAGAGAGAGAGAGAGAGAGAGAGAGAGAGAGAGAGAGAGAGGTTATAACTACATTGTACTGAGAGAGAGAGGTTATAACTATATTGTCCTGAGAGAGAGCGAGAGAGAGAGAGAGAGGTTATAACTACATTGTACTGAGAGAGAGAGGTTATAACTATATTGTCCTGAGAGAGAGCGAGAGAGAGAGAGAGAGGTTATAACTACATTGTACTGAAAGAGAGAGAGAGAGAGGTTATAACTGTATTGTACTGAGAGAGAGCGAGATAGAGAGAGAGAGAGAGAGAGAGAGAGAGACAGAGAGAGAGAGAGAGCGAGAGAGGTTTTCTTCTGTGTTGACAGCGTCTCTCAGACTGAGACGTCTGAAATGTCCTGGTTGTACGACTCCACTCATCTCAGGCAGGGAAAACATTCTGCAAAACTTTATTTTTTAACTAATTTGAGACTTTTTCTCTTTGACATTTTCTGTGATATACAAATGGTTCTCCTCATTGCTGCGCGTGTGAGAGGTGGGGTCTTTTCCACGTCTTCAAAAAAAAACAAAAAAAAACCCCGGCTTTAGTTTCCTCATCTGTCCAAAGCAACGTCCTCGTGCGTCGTCCCTCGCAAAGAGAGGGAACAAATTGCTGTAGGACTGTCACTTTCTCAAAGCCAGATGTCACGTTTGAACCCAATTACCCGCCGCCGCCGACGGGGACGAGGACGAGGACGGGCGCCGCCGCCGCCGCTCGCTCCTCTGGAAACAAATGATTTGGAAATGAAAGCGAAAAAAAAAAAAAAACACGGACGAGGAGGAGGATTTATCACAAAAGACAAAAGTGACCGGAGATAAATCCGTCGTCAAGTTTCCCGATTGTGAAAGAGTGCGGGGTCATCGGGGACGACGTCCGAGATGTTTGTGGATGCGTTTAATGGCCGAACGTATGGAATGAGGAGCGAGCCGGCTGCATGCACGCCGTGGACGGAGGAGGAGAAAAACCGTTAAATGAGAGCGAGTCTAAGAAATAATGACGACGTTAAGGAGGAACTGGGCGTACCGGGCCCCGGCGAGCGGCGCCCACACAGCCCCGACGTCTCGGCTTGTTAATGGCCCGGCGCGTAAACACACAGGGGAGGTCGGGTGAGGTAAACGCTCGCTCACGTATGGCGACAGACGTGGAGCGGCGCTCATAGACACCTCCGTCGGTCGACAGGATGCGGAGGCATTCGTCACCGCGAACCCCTTTTGACATTCAGCTTTCTGACACTTGGTTAAAGTCCTAGTGAAATGAAGATTCCACCTCCAAAACACTCTGGTGTCGCTTCCAGGATCATTTTCCTGCTAACTGGCTGAAGGTAAAACGTTAAAACACGGCAACCTGCGAGAAAATAGCCGCTAAACGGCGCAATTTCCTCTGCTGGGCGGAGCTTCTGACAATAACAGAGTGACATCACGAGTTGTGCATACGCCCAAGTTGTGTTTACATTATGGAGGATCAGAGCTTTGACCACGAAGAGGCTGAATTGAACCATATTTCATCATCATCGTCATTTCAAACCCAGTGATTGATGAAGAAGACACAGAAGGTGGTTCTGCCATCGGTGACTCCGTCTGGAACATGTTTGAGGAAGCAGAAGACGCTTCGTCCTCCATTCGTCCTCGTCTCCTCGCCTCAGCAGCCGCCACTTTTCACCTTTGAGGCTTTGAGGCTCCTGACTTTTGGCAGAACGACCGGCTTCCTGGATCCAACACGTCGAAGTGCTTTTCCCACTGCGCTGAATCACCGAAGATGAGTCCAGGTATTACTTGAGCATTTACTAGCCACCCGAGCTAGCCGCTAGCCAACGGCTAGCCGCTCCCGCCGCCCGTGCTCCTTTTCTCCTCTCTCTGGTCTCTTCCAGGCTCAATCTTTCCTCAAGGCTCATAAAACGCCGACTATAACTTCAAAACACTGTAAAAACTTGGATATTTAAGAGGAAACAAGCCGATATAAACACAACACATCGAGATCTGCACAACTTGTGACGTCACGCCCACGAAGAAGGATTTCCCCCCGACTTCCTCGGCTGGAGATTCAAATGCGACAACAGTGGTGGGGCAGAGTCGGAGGAACCTTACAAGTAGTTCCCCAACTATCGTTTTTTGCAAAGTAGTGTTTTACATTTCACTAGGACTTTAAAGAGTTGGAACTTTTTTTAATTTTTTTTTTTAATTAACCTGTCCCAGTGAACACAGCGATGATCCGTCTCTTACAAAACGGGCCTCCACGTGTTCAGTGGAGAAGCCCTCAGGCCCGAGGGGAGCGATTCGGAGCTTCAGGTTTGTATCGGGACTCTCGCTGGAGACGAGCCAGAAACACACTCAAACCAGTTCACGGGGCGACGAAGTGTCACGCCCTGTTCGAGAGCCAGACACAACCCGACGAGCACAATGAGACTTTACACTTCTTCACCCCAGACGTCTCTTCGGATCGAATCCGAGCGAGAGAATAACAAGCTCAGCCATGTTTGGTCTGTCGGTTCAGGTCTAAACCTCTTAAATCCCACGTATTACAGCTGTTCGTGTAAACCTTTTAATAAAATAAACATGGTTCAAATGCATCGTTATTCTTTTGAGGCATGTTTTTCTTTCTTAAATCGGGCGTTTTCTGTCTGTCTGCAAATGTTTAACCTGAGTCATTCTAACAATACACAATATTCTGTATGTGTTGCACCGGCGCAGAATAAAGAGACTATAGAGCATCAGCTGATGGACTGAATGCACCAGAACGACACTGGAACATGGCAATGTGTTCAAGAGTCAGCAGCTTGTGGCTCCATCAACGCTATTTTGAATTAAAAAAAAGGTTTTTCAATAGTTAAAAGGTGAAAAAATGGCTAAAACCACCAAGAATGTAGAAATAAATGCTAAAAACAGAATATATATATATAAATAAAATGAAAATTACTCGAATAGCTAAAAGACAAAATGAGGGAAAAGTATGCACCACTGCTTAACAAAAAGCGAAACTGGTAAAAAAAAATAAATAAATAAATAAATGTTCGAAATCTCTCAGAAATGCAAATAAAGAAAAGAAAAGAGAATCGTGAAACTGCTAAAATCAGGTCTAAAAAAATATCTGAAATGTCATGAAATGTGTCCGATCCTAAAATACAATTTGACACTTTTTTTAAACAGGTTCAGCCTCATTTTAGTCTCATTCTATAGATTAAAACTGTTGAGTTTGATTTTCTGGAGAGCAACATGAAGGTTTTCGGACGCCTGAGCGAGACCGATCTGCTCAGACCTTCTGAAAAGCCTCTAATGACAAGAACCCGGGACACTTTTAGACGCTTTTAGAACGACCACTTTGGTTTTAGAGCCAAACGGCTTGCTTGTGAGTCAAATCTCTTCTTGGGATTTCATAGCTTTGTGATTCGTTTTTTTTGGGGGGGGACTCATTACGAACAAAATCCTGCACGTCTGGATCGGCCACAACGGATATTAACGGCCGTTGAACTAGAGACGCCCATTATAAGTGTTTATTCAAACAAATCACACGTCTTGAGGTGGTTTCAAAGTCTAAAATGTATTTATTTATTTATTTATAACACAGAGCTACATGAGTGAAGAGGAAACCAAGCAGGATCTCCCACCACCACCGTTTTGGCCAGATCTCCTCCACTGTCTTTCAGCGAAGCCGCCTCAGAGTGACGTGGATTCTTCTCTCCGTTGAGTAGTTGCAGGTGTGGCGTTCAGAGTCTCCACTCCTTCACGATAACTGTAAAATTGATGACACACTGCAATGCTGTTAAGTATTTGTAACAGAACTCGGGACTGGCGAGCGTCCAGATGTGAGTGTAATGGTTTGTTGTTTTTTTTCAGAGCACATTGAAGCAATCACCCTGCAACAGAGCGGCACTGTCACTTCAAACCGTTCTCGCTGTCTTTCCTCTCGTGTCGTTTCTTCAAATTTTTTTATAGAGAACAAAATTGCTTTCCTCAACTTATTTTTCCTCTTCAGTTTTAGCAGATGGGATTTTTTTTTTTTTTTTTTTTTGCCCCGTCTTGAATAAATCCTATAATGGCCTTCTGAAGCCCGAGCTGTTGGCGGCCGGATGATGTAACGCCGCAAAGTGTGCCTCGCAAAGTGACACTACGCCAGTCTAATTTATGGATTTGGGGCTGCTAAATGGGGTCGCTTAGACTCACACCCTCAATTCTCTTTATTTATATTTCCCATAAAGAAAAAAATATACACTGATTTAAAACACAGCTTTGTGTCATTGTGAGTACAGATCGATGAAAAGTGCTGCAGGGCCATGTGCATGGACCCCCCCCTGACGGGGCCCCATAAGCTTTGTTTGAAAGGATTTCTTCTTTTTTTTTTTAAAAAACCACACACACACACGATATTATAATGAATTTAGCTTGATATAATGAGTCAGTTATATAAGCTGTGCAGGATGAAGTGTGACCGTGTTGCAGGAACTGAAGGAAAGTGGAGGAGAAGCATTATGGGGGGGCCGGAGGGGGGGGATGAAAGGCACCTTCAAAGTGACGTAACTGTAGATCTTTCATGACCTCTTGAACCTCTTGGCGACGGGGATTTTCTGAACAAGTTTTGACTTCTCAGAACACGGATTCCCATCAAGCGCACGATACTGGCCTGCAGGAACTAGATTATTCATGAGAGTGACAACCGAGTATAGAAATCACATCCACGGCACAACGTACCGTCGTCTCCTGTACGATAGACGCTGGAAACGACGACCCCGTGTTTGACTCGTTTACATGCAGAGCAGCTTTGATTCGAGCTCTGTGACAGTGCAATGAGATTTACTGTGTAATTCCCAATAGAAGAGCCCCCCTCCCCCTTTGATGTACAAAAACAAAGAAACCTCACTAATAGGGGGCATCTCCTCTAAAAAAAATAAGAAAATAGACCTGAAATGGGGCAATCTAATGCATTATGGACTTGTAAATATTATATTGTAGGACGAATTGATATTGAACAAACCAAATATGCTATGGAAGAAAAATACTTGTATAAAAATAACTGAGTCATTCATATGTATACAAAAATGTACTAAAAAAATGTTTTACTTAATAAAATTTGACTCCAATAGGCTAAACCAGTGAAAAAAAAATTGCCATAATAACGTTAAAATAACCTACGTGATGAAATTGTCTATAATTTTGGGAAGATCAAATAGTCAGTACTGAAAATGACAACAATCAACATGAAGTACATTTTAATGGAACATTCTGATGCGAAATACAGTAAAAATCCCTCCTTGAAAATTATTCCTATTTTGCTTGGTGGGTTGTTGTTTTTTTGGAGGGCTTGATTGGAGCTTCCTGTATTGTGGGATAGTTTTGGCCCGTGGTGAAAGTGACGCTGAAGGAGTCGGCACTGATGAATCGTGTTAAAATTCGTCTGGGCACAACAATCCGCTCGGTACAGGGAGTTATGCTCTTATCAGGTCGCCTGGTTCCAGGTTCTACTCCACACTGCGCGGAATCACCGAAGATGAGTCCAGGTATTACTTGATCGTCTACTAGCCGCCCGAGCTAGCGGCTCCCGCTAGCCGCCCGTCCTCCTTTTCTCCTCTCTCGGTCTCTTCCAGGCTCAATCTTTCATCAAGGCCCATAAAACTCCGACTATAACTTCAAAACACTGTAAAAACTTGGATATTTAAGAGAAAACAAGCCGATATAAACACAACAGATGGAGATCTGCACAACTCGTGACGTCACGCCCACGAAGAAGAAGGATTCCCCCGACTTCCTCGGCTGGAGATTCAAAATTCAAATAAGTTTATTATGCGACAACAGTGGTGGGGCAGAGTCGGAGGAACCTTACAAGTAGAACCCCAACTATCGTTTTTTGCAAAGTAGTGTTTTACATTTCATGAGGCCTTTAAGGGCTGCAGAGGAATCTTAGCACACAACAACAGTGTATGGACAAGTCGAGCCCCCACACACACACACACACACACACACACACACACAATTGTAACTCCACTGGAGCCGTGACTTCCTTTTCCCCGTCCATCCCTTTTCTGCTTGACATTTACGCTGTTGTGTGCGACCATGTGACTCTTTTAGCAAGTATTTTCTCTGAAAGCCTTTGCAACCTCCTGATTGTCCCCGAGTGCCACTCACCAAAAGAGTGTGTGTGTGTGTGCGTGTGTGTGTGTGTGTGTGTGTGTGTGTGTGTGTGTGTGTGTGGGGTTCCCATTGACTTTCCCTCCCATTTGTATACACGGACACACACTCGGCGACCGCGCCGCAGTGACACCGAGGCGGCCCGGACACAAAAGGCTGCTGGCCGTGACGTTTGTGGACTGAATGCTAACGGAGGCGCAGGAATGCTCGCCGCCGCCGCCGTGTACTCGATGGACACACACACACACACACACACACACACACACACACCCCTGTTTATTTGAAGAAGCACTTAAAAAATCTGGGAGCAGTTGACTTGTAGACTTTTTTTTTGGGGGGGGGGGGACGCGAGAGGCGAACGGGGCGCCGGGAGGGGGTGGAAATGCAGGATCAATGAAGGCCACTTACCAAAAAGAATGCCCACGGCTTGTAAGACTTATAATGAATGGCCGGGCGTTATTTTGTTTTGGGGGTTTTTTTTCTTCCACCCTGCATGCGTCGCTCCCGTGGATTTCTCTTTCAATCCTCCCGGCGGAGTCTTCGCAGAACGCCACTCTGTCGTTGTGTCGCGAAACAGCCGGAGCCATTGGGATCGTGTCTGGTGACGGGGGATTTGTGTTCGGGACGCCCGAGAACAAATCCCAAAGAAACAAACAAAAAAATAAATAAAAGAGGTCACCCAGGCAATGACTTTGTTGTTAATCTCTGTAGGTGAGTCGGGCAGAGGGCAGAATAAAAAACTGTGGGGATGTGGGGGTTTTTTGTACTGATAGAGAGAGAGAGAGGTTATAACTACATTGTACTGAGAGAGAGAGAGAGAGAGAGAGAGAGAGAGAGAGAGAGAGGTTATAACTATTAAAAAAAAAAAGCATTGATGTTCTAATTCAAACATCTTGACGAGGAAAATGGAGCCTTTGTCAGGGTCTCTGATTATTTCTCCAGCTAATGGCTGCACTTGTGTCAATAAAGTCTGAATAAAGGGTGCTGGTGCGAGTTCATAATGGGGGGGGGGGCTGTCCCCCCCCCCCCCCTCTTAAAGTTTTGTTTACTGAGCTGCACTTGCTAGCAGTTGCCGCCGCCAAAGTATTTTTAACCAGTGGAACTGCCCACTGGATTCCCAGATAGTATGGTAGCGTTTAACGTTGACCTCCGACTCTTAGGGGAAGGGAGGGAGTCCGTTTTTTTTTTTTTTTTTGGTGGGGGGGGGGGGGACTGTGGGAACAGTGGGATGCTGAATTGTTGCGCCGAGGCTGTTTGGGGGGGGGGCTCACAGTGGGGGGGTCGGTGGCAGAGTAAAGGGAGAGCAAAGAGGCGAGGAACAAGGTAAGATGTGTGCTGTTGTTCTTTTCCAAAGAAGGAAGAGCGTTTTTATATACTCCTTTCTTTTTTAAACGAGACTTCTTTCACACACTTCCTCCTGTCAATCAACCCCCCCCCCCCCAATACCTCATCTTCACTCCCCTTCCTACTCTCGCCCCTCGTTTTCTGCTGTTCTTAGACTCGTCAATTAGACGTATTTGAAAGTTTATCTAGCCTCTCGTTCTGGTAAATAGACGTCTTAGTGCAAAGGTCAGGAGGCAGATTCCAGCTGAAAACCCCCCCAAAACTCAAAATGAGCCGTGCATTGTGGGTATTTTTATGACTGTATCAGATCAAACACGGTTGAAATGAAACACAAACAACTGCAGCTTTTCAATCCGGATTTAAAGTCTCATTGATATTTGCTCGGACGACTTCACGAACCCGAGACTCCGAAACAACTAATAAGAGCGGCGAGGTCTATTTTCAGGGTGGCCGTGATTTGATCTACCGACGGAGACGACAGAGGATTCAGCCTCCGGATGCCCTCAGGCTGCCTACCGACTGTAATATATTCACTGGGTATTCTACCTCTGTATTTATAGAAACAAGTTATATAACAAAGTAATATCGTTCCGCAGCCGAAGACACACGTTGGGATTCTCGGAGGTGACTGAACTATTATGCATAAAATTGTCTTTTCAAGTCGTTCTGGAGGAGAATAAATACATTTAAATATTAATGATAGTGCTTCGTGAAAATGCAGCTTCGCTGAAAAAAAAAAAAAAAAGGTTTCTCACAACGTTTGTCAGCGTTGGAGCGTGAAAATCAAAAGAACGTCACAAAGATTAAAAAAGTTTAATAACGACACATCTACGACACAACGTGGTCAGACGAGCCGGGGAAAGTACGCGAAAGGTCTACGAGAGCCACATTCACCTGCGGCCGCGGTCGTCATAGCAACGTGACACTATCTGTGTCGTCATGCTCTGTAGCCATGGCAACCTGCTACTTCCTGTGTCGTCATGCTTGGTAAGCTTAGCAACCGGACACTTATTGTGTTGTCATGCTCTGCAGTCATGGCAACCTAATGACTCCCGTGTCATCAAGGCGCTGTAGTCATGGCAACGCGACCTGTGTCGTCATGCTTGGTAGCCTTGGCAACCTGACACGACCTGTGTCGTCGTTCTCTTTCGTCATGGCAACCGGACACTATCTGTGTCGTCATGCCCGGTAGTCATGGAAACACAATTGGTGACGTCTCATCCAGAATATTAAAGTCGGTGTGAACAGAATTTTAAATGACATTTATGAGGGAAAATCTGATTCTTGTTATGTTTTCATTGATCTTCTTATTAACTAATAATTTAAATAAGTTGTCCAGCATTTTTTTTTATTACTTATTTTTTAATAACTTTAATTTAGGAATTGAATTTAATATTTTGAGTAACTTTAACTCACATCACTGTGTCGTCCTCAAAGTCAAATCTGAACCCTTCACATGAAAAACATTTGTATTTATCATCAGGACCTTTTAGACATTTTAATCTCCTCATAAACACAATGAAGCAGGATAACTTTTATGTGTTGTCATCTTTTATTTTATCCAGTAGCTTTATTACCCTCAATTCTTTGGGACATTTCTCATGGATTTATTATTTTACAAGCATTTTTCTTTTCTTTTCTTTTTTTTTTTACATTTATTTTTTTCCTCCCTTGATTCTTGCTGAGATTTTTTTTTTTTACTTGTTTTTGTCATTTTTCATTCATGGTATATGTGCATTTTCTGTGCTTTTTGAACTTTACCAACGGGATTCCTTACATTACTGAGCTGCTCTCTCAGGGTTTGAACAGACCCTCTTCAGTGACGCTCATCTTCATCACTCAGTTCCTAAGCTTTCATCAGCTCCCTCTTCACCCCGTCACTACAGCCCCTGCTGGGATCCAACCCCCCCCCTCACCCCTTCACCATCTGGCTGGCGACAGGTGAGGACCCCCCCACCCCCGAATGATGGGACGCCACCAACCAGCATCTCTTTCTAGTGAGACGAGTGTCAGTGGACTCATATTGAGCCCACCTGAAACAACAAACAAACAAACAAATCAGCCTGTTAAAACACACACACACACACACACACACACACACACACACACACACACACACACACACACACACACACACACACACACACACACACACACACACACACACACACACACACACACACACACACACGCTCTGAAGCAAACAAGGCAAAGTGACGAACAAGACTGTGTCAACATTGCTATTAGGTAGGCTTAAAGCACACCTGCTAATACACACGCACACACACACACACACACACACACACACGCACACGCACACACACACACAGAAACGGGAATGCTGACAAAAACACATGAGTAAACAACCATGAACGCCGTGGCACTGGAATGAGGAGCTTTGATGTACGCACCTGTACACACGCTAAACTTAGTGCTAACACACACACACACACACACACACACACACACACACACACACACACACACACACACACACACACACACACACACACACACACACACACACACACACACACACACACACACACACACACACACACACACACACACACACACGGCAGCTGAAGTGATCAAAGGGAGTGGGTGAGGTGAGACCCAACATGCTACATGCTACATGCTAACAGCGGCTCTGGGTGGACGAGCTGCAACTCTTGAGACGACGCCATGCTCATAATGTATACAGAGGCTATATTGCTTGATATTAAAAAAAACAAAAAACATATTCAACGTTTGTCAGCATTAAATTAAATTTAAACCTGACGCTTGCGAACCATAGTTGAAGAAAGATTTTCAGTTTTTGTAGGTTTATGGTGAAACTTCTTTAAAGGGGCCACGTCATGATATTGTCACGTATCCAGGCTCCCTTTAATTAATTCTTCAAAGTTATTAGGTAAAAACAAAACAAAACAAGCTGCTTTAGCTTGTAGAACAAAAGCGATGCTAAACTAAACACTGAATTAGCGTTGTGCTACTTTTTTCAAGGTGTTGTTCCAAATAATTGGCAAATAATGTTGCTGAAGTACTCTTTATTCAGTCCGCCGTCAACATTCTTCACTTATTTTCTCAGATTTTGTTTTTTTCCCAAATAGAAATCTTTTAATCTCTTTGAAATTTGACGAGTATCGTCTTATCTGAAATAAGTTGCTGGGCTTGAAGAAAGAAAACACTCATTTTATAATCAGATTTTTTTTTTTTTTTTAAATCTTCTGGATTAAGAGTTTGACAACGAGCTCATTTGCACTCTCGGATCCTAAAAACAAACAAACAATAAAACCTGGTATTCGTCACCCACTCGGCTATTTTAACGGCCGGTTCTCCCTGCTAGCGTGACATATGATGGACGGCGATAATCCAGATTCCTCCCGTCCGACGTGGCGGGGCCTGACAGCCAAGGGCGTGTTTGGATGTTTGTGGGAGTCGGTTACTTGGTTACCGAAGAAAACCGAGGGATCTGTGATATTTCGAGACGGCGATGAGTCTCTGAGCTCCTCCGACAACGTCCACCATTGTCGTGTTAGAGCCCAACACAGAATGGCGAGTGTTTGTGAGACACGCGGTTTGAAAACACCCGTCATTAGCCGGGTCATTATCAACGCACACGGGCGGTTTTTTAGCAGCCCGTGAAAGTCTTTCGCCGTGTCGTTACACGAGGCGGAGACGGCGGCACGACAGCGCCTGTCATCGGGGGACTCCGTCGGTAATCTGTGTTTATCTGTCATCAAAACGAGCGGCGCCCGGGTTTGTGTATTCCCACCGCACATCCAGGCTGCCGTCTGAAGGTGTGTGTGAGTCAACAGCGGCTCGGGAGCGGCGACCACTCGGGGATAAACTTTGAGGAATATTATTGTGGCGGGGAGATTAGGGCGACGGCGGAGGATCACATCCGTCTTTGTACTGTTGATAGATGTTGTCAAATGGAGGGTTTTTATGTTTTTTTCTTTTCTTTCCTTTTGCGCCAGGCGGAGAGCGTTTCCATTAAACGCACCTCGGCTCCGTCCGGCTCAGAGCCTCGTGGGGCACGATCCAAAACTGGTTTCATCTACATTTCACATTTTACTGCCAAGAGTAGGGAAGTAAAACTGCCATCAGATTCTGAATTCGAATTTCTACTTTTTTTTTTTACCATCGGAATCAAACTTTGAATTTTAAAAGCTAGCCACCCAGATACATCCCTCTCTGGGTGGCCTTGCCTCCTTACGTCCCTCTCTGGGTGCGCCTTGCCTCCTTACATCCCTCTCTGGGTGGCTTTGCCTCCTTACATCCCTCTCTGGGTGGCCTTGCCTCCTTACGTCCCTCTCTGGGTGGCTGTGCCTCCTTACGTCCCTCTCTGGGTGGCTTTGCCTCCATACGTCCCTCTCTGGGTGGCTTTGCCTCCTTACGTCCCTCTCTGGGTGCGCCTTGCCTCCTTACGTCCCTCTCTGGGTGCGCCTTGCCTCCTTACGTCCCTCTCTGGGTGCGCCTTGCCTCCTTTCGTCCCTCTCTGGGTGCGCCTTGCCTCCTTTCGTCCCTCTCTGGGTGCGCCTTGACTCCTTACGTCCCTCTCTGGGTGCGCCTTGCCTCCTTACGTCCCTCTCTGGGTGCGCCTTGCCTCCTTACGTCCCTCTCTGGGTGCGCCTTGCCTCCTTACATCCCTCTCTGGGTGCGCCTTGCCTCCTTACGTCCCTCTCTGGGTGCGCCTTGCCTCCTTACGTCCCTCTCTGGGTGCGCCTTGCCTCCTTACGTCCCTCTCTGGGTGGCTTTGCCTCCTTACGTCCCTCTCTGGGTGGCTTTGCCTCCCTACATCCCTATCTGGGTGGCTTTGCCTCATTACATCCCTATCTGGGTGGCTTTGCCTCATTACGTCCCTCTCTGGGTGGCTTTGCCTCCTTACGTCCCTCTCTGGGTGGCTTTGCCTCCTTACGTCCCTCTCTGGGTGGCTTTGCCTCCCTACATCCCTATCTGGGTGGCTTTGCCTCATTACGTCCCTCTCTGGGTGGCTTTGCCTCCTTACGTCCCTCTCTGGGTGCGCCTTGCCTCCTTATGTCCCTCCAGGATGAACTGCAGTGGAGGGATCAAAGGGTTGCCGACCCTGACCTATATCAAAGCCTATATCAAAGCCTATATTAAAACCTATATGTTTATATGGGTTCTTTCACCTCCACAGAGGAACCTGCTTTTTCATCCGAGAGGGAATCTTGTGTTGCAGAGTCCACGACTTGGTTCCGCCCCGATGCCACGGTGGCCCCGTCGTCTCCGAGCGACAAAAACACAAACACAGAAAGGAGTTTTGTGTTTGACGCGGCGCGACGTCAAGGCGCACCGTCAAATCACCGGCGCTCGCCTTGTATTTAGCAGCTCCTTAATTGGAAAGCGTTGCGAACAGGAGTGGGTTCCCTCCGTCTGTTATGGTCTGGCTTTGGTTTACGTTCCCGATGTGGATCGAGGGTTTTATTTATTCCCCCCCCCCCCCCCCCCCCCCCAGAAACCACCGGCCGGCTGGCCGCTGTTTATCACCGGAGGAGGAACCGTTTGATTATCCCGGAGGAAGTCCTCTTGTCATTTCGGCTCCAGAAACTTTGTGATAAATAAAAAAAACAAAAAAACTGGAGGAGAGCGAAATTTAGTTAAAGGGGAAAAAATAAATGAATGAATAAATATCATATGAAGGAGGAAACGGGTTTCACTTCGGCAGGAAGCAAAGCGAAGCGACATCCGAGACGCCGCGCCTCAATTAACTGGCAGCGTGAATTAAGACGGGGGATTCGCGGCGTTGCCGCGGTAACCGTTCGACACGTCGGCGGCAGCGACTTCCTGTCTCGCCCCGGCGGCTCGTTGGAAACGAGGGAGAATATGTAGAGCGTCTCGTTCCGTTTCACTTGAGAGAAACGTGAGTGACGGGTTTCAAGCTGTACTTTAGAGAAGATAGTTTGTTCAAGTTAGTTTTTTAAATCTATGAATTGTCATTGGATTGACAGAAGACGACAAATTAAGACTTTAAACGTTCGTATTTTGGCGCCATAGGATAAAATCCAGGGGTGTCCAACATGAGGCCCGGGGGCCAGAAGCGGCCCGACAGAGGATCTAATCCGGCCGATTTTTTTAATTTTTTTAATTTTTT
>NC_137655.1:3035209-3085209 GCF_963422515.1 Blennius ocellaris
CCCACCCCACCCCCCCCCCCCCCCCACCCCACAAAAAAAAAAAATACACCTCCAGCACTCCCACTTTTGTTTCTCAGCCTTTTCCAGAGAGGCTGCGACTGGTTTCCCTTGTTCCCCCCTTGTTAGCAAAGAATGTGTTGAGGGGGGTGGGGGGGTGGGGGAGGGGGGGGTGAAGGAGAATGCCAGGCGACGGAGTTTTTCCGTTCTCACTTTTAGAACTGGAGGCATGTTTGTTGATGTTAGATGGGGGGGGGGCGTCCGCGGTGCAGCGCTACAAGCTACGTGGGACCTGACAAGTGAAAATAAATCCCGGGGGGGGGGGAGGGGGGGGGGCGTCACTCTGCTGACCGACGGCAGGAACGTTGACTATCCCAATCAATTTAAACGTCCCTCTGCTAAACAGAAAAATGTGGATCCCAGAGGGAAGCAGAACCTGCAAACGTGCAGTTAGCCACCCCCCGCTGAGCGCCCCCGCCGCGCACAACTAAACTTCAGCCATCGCAGCACATTTTGTAAATTGTTGTTTGTAAAACAAGCGATCAACGCCTTCTTACTTTTTTTTCCCCACACACACTCAGGTCTCAGTGACTCATATGTACCTGAAAAGACTTCAAAGCGTCTTAAGACAAAGAAGACAAAAGTTGTTTTTTTTTCTCGATCAAACGCTCAAACGCTGAAGCCTCAGTTCAGGACGAACCGCAGGTAACTTTCCTCTGAAGGTCTGCAGGGCGCTTTAGGTCAGAGATGGGAATTTTAATCGCCGTGGAAATGTCATCCTGGCGAGGCGGAATTGTGACTGAGCAAAGAAGTATGTCAGCAGAAGGACGATGTGAATGTTTCTTAATTCCTTTACTCGGACAGAAATGTTAATACAGACATTTCCATTCATATCTGGATCAAATCTGCTTGAAAGGGTCATAATATTCAGCTTTTAAACACTTTCACTTGGTCTCGTTGGTCCAGAAATATTCAAATTTGTCCAAAATCTAACTTTTCCTCGTTTTTCCCTCCATTTGAATATCGTATCATAGGAGCTGCATTCAGAATCTGCTGTGTCTCGTGTGAGCTGGACTGGCTCCGCCCACACACACCGATCTATGGGAAGAGGAAGGAAGTACTTCCTCTCATGGTGCCATGTGCCAGAGCAGAGCTGCCTGATTTTGGGGGGTGTCAAAAGGGGGAGGAGCCTACCTTGATTGTGATTGACTAAAGCCCCCGATGACACTTAATAGGGGTTGATTTCTGATTGGCTGGTTGGAGAAACACACTTTTTAAAACCTGGAACAAGCTGGGGAGAGAGAGGACACACTTTCTTTAATTCTGGGGCGTCCTTCCCGATATGGAGACGATTACTGTTAATAAACCTTTAGGAATTTTGAACAATATGACCCCTTTAGAATTATCCAAACCATGAAGGAATCACACGTGTCTGCTGAAGATGTGGACATGAGTTTTATGAGAATTACATGCAACAGCAGGGCCTGAATGTCGGGGGGGGGGGGGGGGGGTTAAATAAGACCGCACCTGTTTTGTTCGCTAACCACACTCTAATCATAGGAGCTTCATCTGAAAGCTCCCGTAAGCAAGGAGCTGGAATCAAAAGCTTGCGCGAACAAATTGGACGTATTATTTTTCTTCCCACCGTGAAAGTTGGAGACGAGCGTTCGGGACTGAGGAACGACGCTTCCACCGAACCACAGGAAGAAATATGGAAACCGACGGATGTGAAAGATGCAATCAGTCTAATCAGTCATATACCTGAAGTGCAACTTCCTGCTGGAGGTGACGAAGTTATGAAACGTGGGTGAACAACCACATTTTCTTTACATTTTTTTCTCCTTGAAAGGTTTTAGCCACAGCTTAGAGTGCCACCAACGGGCTGTACGTGAAGTCGTGAGCACAGAACGCTGCGTCTCCTAAAATAACAAGAATGCCTGCGGCGTTGGCTTAAGACGGGATTTAAAGTCGGGTCAATAATACAATTGCTTTTTGTTGCCTCGTGATCGCGGCGTGCCTCCCCCACCACGCCTCGCTTCGAGACCAACGTCGTTGCACAAGTGTGTCTGGGTGCATTTGTTATGACAGGTGGGGGGGCGGGTGGGGGCCGGGGTGGGGGGATGTTGGAAAAGATTCGGTGCAGAAAATTACGTGAAATCGTTGCATTTTCCAACTCGAGACGTTCTTAAATGTAAATAACTTCCTACAAATATATATATATATATATATAAAAAAAAGTGTTGTTTGTTTTTTTTGTTTAGTTTTTTTAAAATTTGCCCTCGATGATGTCATGTGACCGTGACTTTAAAAGAACATGCATCTGTTGGTCCAGATCAAGTCCGTTTCATTGATTCGGTGCCAAATCACAACATAAGTCATCTGAGGGCAGTTTGCCCAGTAAGGTCAAAAGCTTATTATACTACAAAGAGGAGCCCAGTAATCCCCCCCCCCCCCCCCCCCCCACCCCACCCCCCACACTCCTCCAGCACATGGCCACAGAGATCAGTATAGTGTAGTGTTTCTCTGGCCGTTCCAAATTCCTTTCCATTGTCTGGGGGCGACAAAGACTCTCAAAATGTCTCAGGAGCCGTTATCGGGGGGGGGGGGGGGGGAGCCGCCGATAAGTCGGCGTGGAGGCCGGCAGATGCTTATCGGTGGGGGATTTAAAAGTGTCAGGGGTGACCCTGGAACAGCCATTTATTTATTTATTTTTAAAATAGGAGCAACTTGTCAACTTGTGAATGAACTTAGTCAAGTGGAAATAAAAGCGCCGGGGGCGATTGCAGTGTCTCTGGGTAAATGATGTCACACTGTCGCAGCTGCTGCTGGCCGCTTGTTTCCGTTCAGACTCTTTGTCATCCGCGTGGTTTATTTCACAAGTCGTTCCCGTCGGAACCACGTCACCAACTACTCCGGTCAAAGTGTCTCATTACAACCTGCGATATTCAAACATCGCCTGCTCGCGGAACAGATCGTTTTCGCAGGGCGAATGGATAGAGAGAAGACGACCGACGCTAATAAAGTAAGCCTGCGCTTGAATTTAAATTTACCGACATGAAAAGAGGCAGCGTGCTTGATTTCGAGGCAGCGAAACATCTCACGGGCGTTACGAAGAAGAAAGAGGAATAAATAAGTGATCGACTGTGTTCAAGGACTTTCAAATCTGTTTTTTAGGTCAGGCTGCAAAAATGTTTTTTTTTTTAATTTATTTATATAAATAAATATATATACTGTATATAAAAGAGCAAGAAAGTACAAGTTGAAGCTCATAATGTCTCCCTCTGAGGAGTTTGTGGAGGTTACATAAGCAGGCCGGCTTGTTTGTGTGGAAGCGATTTCCAGTGTTAGATTATTCCTGTCATAACAACTCGTCCAGTGGCTGCTGCAGCAGGCCGCCTGTTTCATCCACACTCCTCCTCCTCCAAGTGATTTAGAACCTGAAACCACACGCTCACTGTGCACTTCCATTCACAGTCGCTCCACATTTTATTTATTTTTTGGTTTTTTTTTAAAATCCTCAGTCGATCTTTAAATGTTCGTCGGCGACTCCAAACGCGCAGCTCTCATCCTCTCTGCCTTTGTCGAGTTGTTCTTTCACTATTAAATGAACGTGTGAGTGTGTTCGTGTTGGGGAAGAAGATTTTACACAGCATCCTGGGGGGGGGGGGGTTCCCTCTAGTCCTGGCAGTGATTTAACGTATTGTTCCTAATAGAAGAGCACTGCCTCTTTACTGAAGATGTGATCAAATATGTTTCGCAGTGGGTGCAAAACTGCAAAAGCAACAGTTAATAAAAAAAAAAAAAAAATATATATATATATATATATATATATATATATATTGTAGGGGGTCGAGTCAGTGACGGAGAATCTATGTTTCAACTTGCACTCGTCTATTAGGAACTATACGGTAGATTGTTTTGGGGTTTTTTGTGTATTTTACACAGGATGTAGATGATTTTCTTTAGTTTCAGTTCGAAATTGGTTTTCTCTAGAGGATTTTCTCTGAGTTTTGGTAGTAATTAGGATTGCTTTTCTACATTTTACACTGGACACACTAGTCTGGTAGGGATTAATATTCTTTTTATTAAATTTTTTTCTACTTTACACTGGTTTTTTGAGGCTCTTTCTATAGTTTTGGATGATGGATGTTTATGTATTTTAGCTCTTGTGAAGCAATTTAGCAAACGAGAGCTATTTTAACAGATTCAACCCTTTATTCCACCTTTTTTTTTTACTTGTCCTTTAGCCATTTTAGTCATTCAGTCCAATATAAACTATTGATAAAATCGGACATGCAGACGTCTATTCGCAGACGATATCTGGGAGAGCCACCGAGGAGCCACTTGGCAGGTTGTAGACCCATAAACACCCAGGCGGATTATATTTGCCGCCGGTGGACGTGTCACCCTCGGTGCACCGTGCTAAGTTTAGCCGTTTAGCGCTCAGTGGCGGGCAGCGGTTATCTGCAGCTCCGTTCATCAGGCCGTCACTGCGCCGATTGTGTGGAATCGCTCTCGGAGCTGTCCACATGGCTCTTGTTCTGTCGAGTGGTGGAAGACGACACGCATGGCTGCAGAGATACGCGTGTGAGTGTGTGGAAGTGTGTGTGACACACATGCTTTGCAGAGTGTCAGCATGGTGCCGGACCGCACAGCATCCCAGAAATCTGTCCTCCGGGCTCATCTGTTTCCACAAATCATCTTATCCCCCCCGCAAACGCTGTCTTAATACATTCTCACACGAGTCAGCGGGTTGGAAATATTTCCCCGCTTTGTGCGGCGGCGGCGGCAGCGGCCGGGGAGGTTCAGAGAAATTCCCATCCAGCCGCCGTCGTTCGGAAAACAGTAGCCACAATAAGCGCACGGCGTCACCCCGAATGCCTCGGGGAGCTGAAAGGGTCGTGAGAGTGTTCGGCCTCAGTGGCATTGAGGTATAGGTATTTAGAGGAATGGGCGGGTATATGAGGAGGGGGTATTAAGAGAGAGGAGGAGGTATATTATCGAGAGAGCAATACTCACTCTCTCACTTCACTCTCTCACCTCGGAGGTTAAAACTTTGGCATCGGCTGAATGAAACGCTCTTTCAAAAACTGCCCATTTTCCTGTACGCCTTTTCAGGAGCGTGAAAATGAACCGAGGAAACTTCTGGGGGAAAGTTTCGGCCTTTCGGTAAGTTTTGAGTTCTTGAGGGGGTATTCGGAGGGAGGAGGGGGTATAGAGTGAGAGAAAGGGGTATTCAGATGGAGGAAAGGGTATGGAGAGCAGAGTGTGGAGAGGGTGATAAGAGGGAGGATGGGGTATTCAGAGGAAAGTTGGAGTTTCAAGTGGGAGGAGGGGGTATCAAAAGCGAGGAAAGGGTATAGAGATGGAGGAAAGGGGAGTAAGAAGGAGGAGGGGGGTACTTAGTGGGAGAAGACGGCAATCAGAGGCAGAAAGAAACATAGATCTGGGTATGGGTATAGAGGTCAGAAGGTGGAGAGGGTGATACGAGGGAGGGTGGGGTATTCAGAGGAAAGTTGGAGTTGCAAGAGGGAGGATAGGGTATAGAGTGGGAGGAGAGGGTATCTAGTGATAGCCTTTGGCCATAGTGCCTCGTCAGGGTATCGTGGGCTCCGCCGGGTTGTGTACACACTTGCCCGTGGGCGCCGTGGCATGCGTCACGCCGCGTGATGGAGTTAATTCCAGTTGGCTGGATTGGGAGAGAAGCTGTCGAGAACTCCGGTGAAGGCTGGGTGAAATACTTGTGGTTGACACGTCTCGCATGGACGGGGAGAAGCCAAGCACAGGAAGCCGCTGCTGTTCCCCCCCCCCCCCCCCCCTCCCCGGAAGGTATTTAGACAGCAATCACTCTTATTGTGTTCGCGCGACGCTCTGCTACATGCCTTGCGTGGATTGTAGTTCTTTGGTATACGTGACCTGGACATAACGCTCCTGTTGGATCTGTACAGGCGTCGCCGGGTAAGGTTTCGGTGTGGATATGATTGTGTTTGATCACGTCTTGACGTGTTCTGTGTCGGGACATCAAAGCTGTATCCATCCACGGTGAAACACTTCGGACCCAATGGCTGTCAAAAGGAATCACGACATGGAAAGCTTTAGAAAAGAAGGTGGAAATTTAAGAGTTTTGAAGAGATGAAGGACGAATTTTTTCTTGACAGATGTGACTTTTTTTTCGATATTTACAAGCGAGAGAATATTACAATAACGAAATCAGGGGGACTCCTTCCATGGATGAGAGCACAGTGATCAAAATGATAAATGAAGCATATAAAGGAAAGTCGATGAGACTCATATCCAAATTCTACCATGCACTTCTAGAGAATACCAAGAACTCAACAGAACACATTAAAAACTAAATGGGAAACAGAACTGACTACTGAAATATCAACCACTTGTTCTCAAAAATGGAGGGAGTTCTCATGGAAAAACCTCATCCGTTTTTTTTTTTTATTACCCCTAGGGTTAAAAGTAAATATTTAAAGCAGCTTCTTCCATGTTGGAGAAACTGTGGATCAGTAAATGTTAATCATCGCCATATATTCTGGAAAAACGTGGGACCCGCTGCCGTACACGCCGACACAGCCACGCCTTCCTCCCGCTCCGCCTCGTCACCGCCGTTCGGAACGAACGAGGTGTGTCGTCAGCGTCATCAAAGAAAGACACAGAAAGTCCATTTTTGGATTGAATGATAATGGGATGAGAGGTTTCCTTTTTTTTTTTTTTTTGTCTCGTCTCCCTCCGCTGGCTGGTAATTGCCATGGAAACGTCGAGAGAACTTCGCTTGATTTTTGCGGTGCGCCGTGCCCGTAACTAATGACATGCCCCGAGCGTTATTCCCCAATATAGACGCAGCCAGGAATAATATCGCTGGCTTTTCTCAAATGAAATCACATAAGATGGCCCCGGGAGTCTTTTTTTTTTTTCTTTCCCCTCCCTCCCTCCTGTATGTTCTCCAGCACATTACAGGGAAGATCTCCATGTAGTCCACTCCTTGTAAAACACACACACACACACACACACCAAAGCATACGTAGGCTTTTATCTCCAACTCTATTCTCTCCAACTCTTCAGTGTGGAAATCTAATTAATCTGATAAATGCTAATTCCCTTGCTTTGTACGGAGGATGAAGACTAAAAAAAAAAAAAAAAAATAGGGCTCCCCTTCGCCTTACCGTCAGACCTGATACACCGACGGAGCTCCGTCTCGTCTCAGGCGCGTTTCCTTAAACGTGTTTCCTTGTGGAAGGACACGGTGACTCACAAAAGCAGTTATGGGCTTATCGTGATTGATTGATAAAGAGACACAGCGAGCAGAGAGCTCGGCAATCATTTGCTTTAATTAAAAATCAGAAATGCATGATTGGTCTCCCTTCTGGCAGGAGCTCAGCCCTCCTCCCCATGGAGACGGTTCCCCCCCCACCTCCACCTCCACCCCCACCTCCACCTCCTCCATCAGGCCTTTCAAATGGTACTTTTACCAATTGTACTCAAAGTGCAGCAGTATTATGAAATCTTGATAAACTCATCCCGCCTGTTGAAACGTGATCGATGTTGATTAGCGTTCGGACGCTTCTAACTCCACTGAAGTTGAATCAATAGTTGAAAGGCCTTTTGATTCCGAGTTTAAAGATCAGACGCCGCTAAAATTAACGAGGCAACAAGAGTTTTTCCGATCAGTCGGGAATTCCACCTTTTCTCCTCTTCTTTTGGTTTTTCAAAATGTGAGATGAAAGCGAAGAGAAAGACAATCAGGCTGTTTGGTTATTTTATGAGGATTTCACCACCGTATGACTGCAGTCGCTCCCAAACTACTTCACAGGCCGGTGTGGAAACGTCGGCACGCCGGAAGACTTTCCGCAAAGACTTCGAAATATTCCATCAAATTAGCCAAAGCAATTTCACTTTTTCAATTTGGTTGTTTACCTCGGTGAAACGAAGGGAAGCCTGAACGTAATTAACTGTAGAATTTGATGGTGATTAAATTAAGCTTCTCAAACATCGTGGAACACGACGCACTTGCCCTTACCGTTCAGGGGTCAAATTACGGAAATTAGAGCTAATCATTTTTTAGGGTTTGACGGCACGCAAATGGGATTTTCTTTAGTTTTTGGAGAAAATTACCAAAACCGTGAGCTTGTTATGAATGTCATCAAGTGCAGCCCTTCTATATGATCTTTTTCTTATCGTATATGAGCGGGTGAGGAGGCAGCAGAACGATGGTCGTGGTCGTTCACCTCCCGCACTGAGCAATACTCACTCTCTCACTTCACTCTCTCACCTCGGGGGTTAAAACTTTGGGATCGGCTGAATGAAACCCTCTTTCAAAAACTGCCCACTTTCCTATACGCCTTTTCAGAAGCGTGAAAATGAACCGAGGAAACTTCTGGAGGAAAGGTTTGGTCTTTCAGTAAGTTTTGAGTTCTTGAGGGGGTATTCGGAGGGAGGAGGGGGTATAGAGAGGTAGGAGGGGTTATTTAGAGGGAGGAAGGGGTATAGAGAGCAGAGGGTGGAGAGGGTAATAAGACGGAGGATGGGGTATTCAGAGGAAAGTTGGAATTTTAAAAGGGAGGATAGGGTATTTATTGGGAGGAAGGGGTATAGAGCGTGAGGAGGGGGTATCAAAATAGAGGAAAGGGTATAGAGATGGAGGAAAGTGGAATAAGAAGGAGGAGGGGGTACTTAGTGGGAGAAGGGGGCAATCAGAGGCAGAAAGAAGCGTAGATACAGGTATAGGTATAGGGGTCAGAAGGTGGAGAGGGTGATACGAGGGAGGATGGGGTATTCAGACGGAGGACGGGGCAGAAAGTTGATATGGAGACCAGGAAGGTGAAAAGATGGCGGCGGCGGCGGCGGCGTTGTTTGCATGAGGAGCAGGACTGGAGCCGACGTGTCGCTTCTGAAGGAGCCGGATTCCTTTTCTGGTGCCTCACACGCCAGACGCTCCATCAACAAAGGTGAGGCGGCGGTAGAGTGACAGTGCAGCGGCGGTGCAGCGGCCTGCAAGCGAATCAAACCATGGCGACGAGCTGCAGTCCGAGCGTCCGGGAGAACAAAGGCGTTCTCGCGGCTCCATTGGCCCGGATAGCGGCGGCGAGACGAGATGCCGCGGATTCGAGTCAAAGCCGCGGAAATGAAAGTACCCAGAAACCCTCCCGCTACTTTCCCCTTAAATCGCCGCGCATCGGGATGGAATGCCCTGCTAATTTCTCTGGCACCTGAATAGTGCAGGAACCTTTTAACGGGGGGGAGGGGGGGGGGTATGGAACCGTACCGCGGAGGTCTTGGCAGCGCGTCGTCAGATTTCTAGTGAGTTATGTGGTGTTTTTCTTGTTGCATGTGGGCGATTATCTGTAACTTATCCGCCCTCATGAGCTCACATCTGAGGGCGCTTAAAATCCTCCATGTGTGCAACGCTCGCAAAATATCACAGTATTTTAAATACTACGCATGTATAGTCATTGTAAAAGTAGATCCCATGGTTCTTCATAAAAAAAAAAGCCTGTAAGCCGTTTTTAAAACACTCTGCTTGTTCCTGAAGACATGGAAGAGTTTGTTTTGGAGTCTTTCACGACTCAATTCCGTGATGCGCGTCATAAACAAATATATAAATAAATACAAACACTCCAGCTGTTCTAGTCAGATGATTAAACCAGCTGTCTGTGTGCGAGCTTGTCTGACAAGGTGACGCGCTATTTTTGGTTTTCACGTCTCGATTTGGAGCCGTTCCTCACGTCGGCGTTCACCTGCAGCCCCGCCGCCGCTCCGCTTCAACGTCGGCGCTTGACGTGACGGGCGACTGACAGCTCGTCAAAACAGCATTAGCTCCTGAAAAGAATGTATGTACACAAGAACAACACTCTGACTTAGTGTGCCGTTTGCCCCTTGGCCATTTTTTAATTTGCCCTTTGAACAGGTAAAAAAAAAAACAGAAGAAAGAAGTTACTGGAAAAACATGTCAGTTCGATTTTCTTTTTGAACCGTTTCTAAATGCAGATTAACCTGATTACATCTGTTTATCGGTATTTTCTCCTTTATATTGTTTTTAATAAGAAAAATGTGCATTTGTTTGTAAAACCTGGTCAAATATTTGGATCCTGTGTTCTTTTATGACCATAATTCTACACACTGATAAAAAAGTATTTGTTTGTGGGAAGAGAAGAGTTTTCAGACTTCAGTTGGACTGAATTCCAGTCATGAACGTCACTGGAACCAGCTGTTCTGCAGTTTGACTGGGTTCCGTGTTCATCAGGAAAAGGTGGGCGACAATGACTCAAATATAAAGTTCCTTTTTTTGTTTTCTCCACATTTTTGCCGCATAAAGGATTTTTCTTTTTCTTCAGATCCCCCAAAAATGATCTCTCTCTTTACTCTGATAGAAGTGGTTATAGAGATATTTCCATTGATATCTGGATCAAATCTGCTTGAAAGGGTCATAATATTCACCTTTTCAACACTTTCACTTGGTGTCATTAGTCTAAAAAGATCATATTCAAAGTTTATTGCCTTGAATCCAACTTTTCCTTGATTTTCCCTCCATTAGAATATCAAATCCTCGGAGCTACATTCAGAATCTGCTGTGTCTTGTGTGAGCTGGACTGGCTCCGCCCACACACACGCCCATCTATGGGAAGAGGAAGGAAGTACTTCCTCTCGTGGTGCCATGTGCCAGAGCAGAGCTGCCTGATTGTGTGGAGGAGTCTAAAGGTGGGAGGAAGCCGACCTTGATTGTGATTGGCTAAACCCCCAATGACACTATATAGGGGTTCTGTTGCTCCAACCAGCCAATGAGAAATCACTTTTTAAAACAATTTAACAAGCCAGTGAGAGAAAGGACTTTTGGAAAACTATTAGAAAGTGAATTTTGCATAGTATGACGACTTTAAACTTGAACTTTTTCCACCAAGAGAGAAAGTTAAAGAGAAAGTGAGAGTGGAACCCAGTTGGAAAAGCAGCGTAATCAGGTTTATTTACAGATTCATCTTGTAGACTCAGATTCATTGTTTTGCACGGGAACAAGTGTGAAGCACTTTAGTGCCTTTTACCGGCTCAGTTCAGACAAAGGCAGGAAAGCCGCGCTCTGGCGGTGAAGTCATGAGAGAAAACCAAAACAATAAACCCCCGAGGTGAGCGCCGGGACTCTCGCGGCTCCAATCATGCGCCGCCATAATTGGTTCACAAACTGAAGAGCAATCATTTTGACACTCGCAGCCAAACGTGTCTTTGAAGAGCGAGGCGTGTCCCGACGAGAAAACGCATTCTTCTCGGGGGTAGCTTCGTCCTCGCGTGCGGAAAGTCCCTCGGCTCAGAGCGACGCCGCACTTCGCCGCGGCGTCATCAAAACAAGCGCGGGACGAGACAAGAGGCTTCGCCCGCTGCCAAGGCGGTTCACCCTCACGGCGCACAAATTGGCGATTTAAGAGACTTTATAGAGTCTTCGTTAACGTGTCAGTGCGAGAGGAGCGTCTTTAATCACGCAGGAAGAAGAAGAAGGACTAAATGGCAAGTTTAAACCACTTAGATCAGTTTCTGATTACCCATTTAAACACTCAAAAGATTGCAAATATCCTTAATGTTAGCGGGTTGACAAATATCACACTGTGCAATTATTCAATTTTAATCTATCCCATTTCTCATCCTGCTCTTTCACTGTATTTAACGTTCATATGCACCTTATTTTAAATTACACTACTTTTTTAAATATATTTAAACAAGTTTTTTTGAATGCCTTTTTTACCGGTTGCTAAGCAACGACATTTCGTTGCCAGTTTCCTCACTGTGTGATAGACTTTCTTTATTGTCATTGCACAGTACACGTCTAAGTCTAATTCTGAAGGGCGCTGATCTCCTTTGATCTCCTTCTGTGAGGCGTCTCTTTCATCTGCTTTGTATGGAAAACTTTTCCCTTTCCCTTTTTTTTTTGGGGGGGGGGGGTTCGTTTGGAAGCAGATAAATTAATAAATATGAAAACATAAGTCTTCTTCTCTCAGTAACTCAACAGAAGAACAGTATAGATGAAAAATAAACAACTAATACTAGTTTCTACAACACCAGCCAAACGGAAATCAATTCTACTTTACATGTTTAAACCATGACGGTTATTATGATTCTTTTTCTTTTTTTAAAGTACATTTCATACAGTTTGTGCAGGAGACCAGCTCAGGTTTAAATTGTTTACTGTATCTCATCTCGCTCACTCTCTCTGCATAAGTAAATATGCACGTTAACTCTCAGCACTGAAAGCGCTTGTAAAATTTAATACCTCATAAAACTGCCATAAATACCGAGCGTCACTGCGTGTGTGTGTGTGTGTGTGTGTGTGTGTGTGTTTGGCTTTATACCAGTGTTAAATGTTAGTTTTCATTTAGTTAGTTGTTTTTTTTTTGTTTGTTTGTTTTTTTCTTAAACTGGTCGTCAAAGAAAACGTGCTTTTATTCCTGCTCAAAGTGACGCTCTCCTGCTGGCACGGAGCCAACATGGCCGCCGCCCGTTGTTTATCGCCGTTCGCTTGAGTTCATGACCAAATGTGGAGAAAATCAAAATGAGCCGTCGCCTTATAACCTATAACCGTCCCCAAAAAGACACTTTTTACCGCTCTGTGTGTCACTCTGCATCCATACGAGGGTAAAACTCACTGCTGTGACGTCCTGGTTTGTTGCTTTCTGGCTCAGTTTGTGCTAAAAAAAAAAAAAGTCTGCGCAGATGTGCAAAGCGAGAAATGCGACGGCTGCGTTGATCTGGAAAAGCTGCTGAAGTTCTCCGGAGGCCGTGAAAAAAAAAAAAGGCATTTTTAAATACATTACAGTCATTCCATTGTGCTTTTATAGAGAAAGTAGAAAAGCCCAACATATCCACATGAGCAGCAGGTTTGTTTGCGACTGTGGAAAGAAAAACTTCTAATAGGGAGGAACTTTGTAGAAACCAGAGTCAGAGGTGGAGGAATTCTGAGGACCGGTTGGGGTGAAAGGATGGAGGAGAGGAGAGGAAAGACAGAGAGAGACTTGGTGGGGAGAAACTTACAATACCCTTGTTAGTGCTACATAAATTTTTTATTATTTGTTTTTATTTATAATACAGTAATCATAGTGATCTAAATATTTTCCAACTGCCATGAGATTAAACCAGCCTGAGCAACAACAGAGCAAAAAGCACAATAATCACAACAATGATAACAAAAGCAAAAACAAAAGGACACAAAATGAAGAACAAAAAAAGAAAAGAGAAAAACAAACAACAAAACAAAAACAAACAAACACAAATAAAAACAAAAAACAACAACTTGATTTTGATAATTAACTCAACTTTATTGATAAAGCGCTTTAAGCAGCCGTAGCCGAGACAAAGTGCTGTACATTGAAATAAAAATATAAGAGGCAACGTAAAAACATTTAAAACAATAAATAAAAAGTTAAAACAATGAAAACAATCAGATGGTAAAACAAACAAAACATAAAAAGTTAAAACAATAGAAAACGAAGGCACTAAAACCAGAGCAGAGTCTCACGCTGAGCAAAAAGCCAAAGAATAAAAATGGGTTTTAAGACGAGTTTTAAAAATGGACAGTGGGGGGGGCTTGTCTAACAGGGACGGGGGGGGGGGGGGGGGGTTCCAGAGGTTAGGACCGGCAATGGAAAAGGCTCTTTCCCCTCTGAGCTTCTGTTAACAGAACAATCTCATCAATGAGGAGTGGAAGTGTGTGTGTGTAGTTCGTGATTCTCAATCGGTCCTCTTACGAATCGGTCCAAACGTTGACTTCCCCTTTGAGGGACGTCCCGTCCAGCAGCGCTCGTCCACGACTCTCGCGTGAAGAACCCCCCGGCAGATCCCCGACCTCTGCAGCCGTTTCACGGTGTGTTTGTCTTCCTCGCCGCCCGGCAGCCCTGAATGTTATCTGCACAGCTGCCGCGTCTCCGTCCCGTCATGTGTACCTGAGAGACAATAGCGTCCCGTATCCCATACCCCTTCTCTCTTATCTGCCCTTCACCGCTTTATTGGAAAGGCTTACCTCATTTTCTATTAATTACACCAAAACAATGATTTTAGCCAAAAAGGGGATGGGGGGAGGGGGGGGCTCCCCTGGCGATTCTCGAGCCACTTAAACTGTTCTGTAATCTGGCTTATGAAGCGGGAACAATGGAGCTGTTGTGCTGCAGCGGTAGGAGGAAGAAGGAAAAAAAACAAAACCTGCATTTAAATGACACAGAGATAATGACGCGTACGGGTATCTTACATCTTCAATACACGTATTATGGGTCTTTGTTATGATAAAAGCAACGCATTGTAGTGTGTGTGTGTGTGTGTGTGTGTGTGTGTGTGTCGCATTGAGACGCCCTCATTATGCTGAATCGCGCTGCTGAAGCTTTGTTCCTAATCCTTGTAACAGGAACTTTTCCTTTCACTTCCCCTCGTTGCAACCCGAGGCCAAAACCCAGGGATGGAGACCCGCGGGCCACAGGCGAGCCTTTTCCAAATCCACATCTCCAGCCCTGTAATCTGAATACTTAAAGCCTGTCAGGTCCCGACTGACCCCCCCCCCCCCTCCAGCGGCTGTTGCGAGGGGAGAAGGAGCGTCGTTTGAACCTCGGGCAACAGACAAACGGTAAAAAAAAGCAATAGATTACACAATGTAGAGCGATTAAAAAGTACTATTAAAGTTAATTTGGATCTGAGCAGGAGCCAAATGCGTCGGTTAGCACCTTGAAAATATTACAGTTTGACTCATGTCGAACAAGCAGCGTCCAAAAAAAATCATAAATCAAACCCGACACCACGGCGTGTAGTGATTTGTCCGCGACGTAGCGTGCGAATAAAAAAAAAAAACGAGCTGCACGTTGGTACAACGCCGCCCCCTGCTGGTGTGGCGGCAGCACACGGGCTCAATTACGTCACTGTCAAACAAGTTACTCGGTAACTACCTTCGCGAGGGGGTTACGTTTTCCTCTGTTTATTTATTCATATAGTTTGCATTGGACTTTCTTTGTTGTCATTGCAGTACATCACACAGTGAGGAACTTGGCAACGAAATGTCGTTGCTTAGCAACCGGTAAAAAGAAAGGCATTAAAAAAACATATTTAAATAGATATAAAGAAGCAGTGCAAACAGTCAAGCAGTTAAAATAAGGTGCATATGAACAATAAACAAAAGAGCAGGATGGGAAATGATTGCACAGTATGATGTTATGTTATTTGGTATTTAGAATACGTATGTATGTATGTATTACAGTAACTTTTCAAAATTAAATATTCACACAAATTGCATGAAATCTTAATGGATGATTTTTTTATTTTTTTTTTAAAAGGACCAACCGTTCCGAATAAATCACAAAAAATATCCCGTACAAGGCAAAGTTTCCAAAAGCACTGGTTGAATTTTCTATTTCGCATTTTTTCATCAAGTCCACTCACCCCAAAAAAAAAAATCCCCCGAAAGGCCTCACGAGGACTCCTTCAAGGTCATTATTCAACTAATAAAAAAAAGTTCACCGGGACAATGATTGCCTTAAACTCCTCATCACAATTCAATTTTACCTTGGAAAATGTCCTTTTAATGTATTTTATTAACTCATATTGGCTCCAAAACGAGCGGCGGCTCAGAAAACTGTCATCATTAAGCCGAAGCGTGCTCTAATGGGGGTTCCACCGGTACCGCCGGCCGTGTTTGTGATGGAGGAGGAATCTATTTGCGGGGAAGCTGTAATGAAATTAGCCGTCATCCGCGCACGTCGGTGCCCCGGCGCTGACCGTTATATGCTGATGTGGGCGAAAAGCCAGCGGGGGAGGGGGTGGGGGGGGGGGGGGTTATGTAATGGAAAACGTGTCATTAAATTCATCATCCCCAGTATGTGGGAGGAATGTGTTTGCTGAGCAGTTTAGGCGACTGCGTTCAGGAGCCGGGCCCGACGTCTGTTTTATTTTTTATTATTATTATTTTTTTTTTTTGTCGTCGTCCCGCGAGCGTTACCCCGTCAGTCTGAGTCCCGCCGTTCCTCTATACCAGGGGTGCTCAATACGTCGATCGCGATCTACCAGTCGATCGCAAAGGTAGTAATAGTAGATCGCATGACAATAGGAAAAAAAATAGACGCTGGTGTAATGAAACTAATTTACCTTTCCGAATTACGAGTACAATCGAACGTAGCGTCAGATGACGGCTGAGTTTTTCGGACCTTCAGGTCACCACATGCGCAAACGACGACGCTAAGTGTGGCGAAGCTAACAAGCTAGTCAGTGAGTTACCGCAAAATTTGAAGCCCTTGCTTTTTTCTTTTAAACTAGAGAAAGCTTTGGTCGTCAAACATGAGTGGGGGGGGGGGGGGGCTGGACCAAGTGAGAAGACGAAGACATGTTGCTTTCATGAGGAATGGGAGGTGCACTTTTTTTTCACGATGTCATTTTCGAAATGCGTTTGTCTCGTCTGCCAGTCGACCGTCGCGATACCAAAGATCAAAGTAACATCAAAGTAAACTCAGGTAATTACAAAGAATGTTCATAGTTAATTATGTCGTGTTGCGCAATATTGGCTCATACAGTTTAGCATGGTCCATCATTATACATTGTACATATAAAGAATCCTCAATATATTTGAAAACAAATATATGTTTTGCATTTTTGTAGTGGGTAGATCACTTTGACTTGGTCGTTTTATAAAGTAGCTCGCATGCTGAAAAAAGTGTGTGCACCCCTGTTCTAGAACCCCGGTAAAACACACACACTTTTTTTTTTTTTTTTTTTTACAAGCGGATGTCAGTGCCACCGCGGCTTTGCACTCTGTAAAGTTTCCAACTGCTACTGGGTGAATAATGTGTCATGCACACACACACACACACACACACACACACACACACACACACACACCTGCTCACACTGGCGTTTCTATGAGAGAAAGAGAAATGGCCGACACTGTTATCAGAAGTGGTGCTGGGTGGGGCAGAATTCAGTGGCAGCCTGCGGGGGAGTCATAAAAGTAAAATGTCTGGGGAGATTAAAGTCGACGTGTGTGTGTGTGTGTGTGTGTGTGTGGGGGGGGGGGGGGTTCAGACAGCCAGGCTCAGAGAGGCCCGGGCTGCTTCACTCGGTGGTTAGACGGTGTTTAGTCTCAGAGGAAAGGAGGCGGTGAAGCAGGTTCCTCGTTCCCGTCTGAAGACACTCCCGATGCGTAATGATAATGCCGAGTCAGCGGAACGTTCCAACCCTCGCCGGATGCGTATTTACACGGAGACGTCGGGTTAATCTAAGTCTGATAAGCTTCGTAGAGGGTTAGAAAAGAACAACAACTTTGTGTTTTAGCACAACGAAGGGACATTTCCTCAGGTTCCTCTCATGTCATGTGCAGTTTTGCAACAGTTACCTTGAAAAGTAATCAAATTACAGATTACTAGTGACTCTTTTGCTCGCATTTTCATGTTTTTCACATTTTTCTAAAGCGTCTTTACAGACAAACTCGTCTTCATTTCTAAAAAGTCCTGCTGGATGTGACATATAGTGACTTTATGAATTACGTGTTTGGTTGCGTGTTCGATTATTCGTTACCGAAAAAAAAAGAAGAAGTAAAAAGTGGTCTTTTGCTCGCATTTTCATGTTTTTCTCATTTTTTAAAGCGTCTTTAAAGTTATTTATAAAGTCACTATATGTCACATCCAGCAGGACTTTTGGAAAGGAAGACGAGTTTGTTGTCTGTAATCTGATTACTGGTTTAGTTACGTGTTCAATTACTCGTTACCGAATAAAAAGAGTAAAAAGTGGTCATATTATAATAATCTGTTACCGGAATCACCTTGTGGGAAACATTAAAATCTTCTTTTCGGAATCTCTTCGGCTTGTCTTCTTTATTTCTCCATTTTTTCCGACTTTATAACAGATTATCCACCATATTTTCACGTTTCTTTCTCTGTTTCTTCCACTAAATTCGGATGGATGAACCGACATGTTTGGTGCGGAGGGATTGAATCGTGCACGTTAACAAACACAAGCACACAACAGACTGAAACAACCTTGCTTTGCACATAAGTCCTGTTTAATCCACAAACATCTGCTGGGAAAAATAGACGTTCTGAAACAAAAACTTTGATTCCTTTCTTAGTTGATTCATGGAAACTGGAGATTATTCACTTTTTCTATTCAATACGATTGGCGTGTAATTCGCAAATTTTTTTTTTTCCTGGTTTCTTAAATGAACTTCAGCGTTTCACCACAGGGGGGACGTACAAACGCGAAGAAACGCTCATAAACAGCGTGTGAACAGTGAAGCACATAATAACACAAAGTGTCACGGCTTGTAAATCCGTCTGGTAACAAGCTGGAAGGATCTAATTTTAGCGGGTAAAGTGCAGACCCTCCTCCCCCCCGGGGGAGATGGGGTGGGGGGGGGGGGTCGTGTTCGGACATGTTGGTAGAGTAATGACTCGTCTGCTTCGCTTGCAGGGTTTTCCTCCGAAGAGTTCCTTCTACAACCGATCTGCCCGAGCGGGTTCGTCCCAATCGTCCCTCCTGATCTATGGACTTTACCTGAAGCCCCTGGATGATGTCACGGGGTTAAGGAAAGGTGGTAGGAGGCATCGTAAAGGTGTTAAGGAAAGGTTTTAGGAGGCTTCGTAAAGGGGTTAAGGAAAGGTGTTAGGAGGCTTCCGAAAGGGGTTAAGGAAAGGCGTTAGGAGGCTTCCGAAAGGGGTTCAGGAAAGGCGTTAGGAGGCTTCCTAAAGGAGTTAAGGAAAGGTGTTAGGAGGCTTCCTGAAGGGGTTAAGGAAAGGTGTTAGGAGGCTTCCTAAAGGGGTTAAGGAAAGGCGCTAGGAGGCTTCCGAAAGGGGTTCAGGAAAGGCATTAGGAGGCTTCCGAAAGGGGTTAAGGAAAGGCGTTAGGAGGCTTCCTAAAGGAGTTAAGGAAAGGTGTTAGGAGTCTTCCTGAAGGGGTTAAGGAAAGGCCTTAGGGGTTAAGGAAAGGTGTTAGGAGGCTTCCGAAAGGGGTTAAGGAAAGGTGTTAGGAGGCGTCATAAAGGAGTCAGTGAAAGGCGATCACGTTGGTGTTAGCAGTCGGAGCGCACTTTCACGTAGACGGGAAAGAACTTTCCGAAAATGGATTATAAAAGGAACATTTGGGTTTCAGACGATTTAAAGTTGTTCAGGGCAGATTAGCGCTTTGCTAACTTACACGATCTGCTCCTTTTTCCCGCCATCGTGATTTTTCCTGAACGCTCGGATGAGCGGGTCCCTTTAAAGGTCACCGCAAAGAAATGTGGGGCAGCATGAGCTGGTCTCCTTTGACTAATCCTAAAGCTAAAGGAGACTCCAAAGGAAGTATCAAGCCTCCTTTTCTTTGCTTTTTGAGAATTGGGACGGTCCTTATCGTAGCCGCGACACAAAACACTTCCAGTTCAGTGAAAGTCAATAGAGACGACTTTACTACTTTTTGAAAAGGTTTTTCAACAATCGTCTCCAGACCTGGAACGACGTCCCAGAAGTGAAGACAGTGTGTCCTCTCTCTCTCCGGCTTGTTCCAGGTTTTAAAAAGTGTGTTGCTCCAACCAGCCAATCAGAAATCAAACCCTATATAGTGTCATTGGGGGATTTGGCCAATCACAGTCAAGGTAGACTCCTCCCCCTATCCATCCATCACATCTGTGAGGTGAGTACCAACCACTGCTCCCCCGTCTCAATGTCCACCTGAAGCTCCACTCTCTCCCTCCCTCCTTCCCTCTCTTCCTCCCTCCCTCCCTCCCTCCCTCCCTCATGTCCGTCAGAACGGCGGCGGCCGCCACGGATGATTGACCCCAATTGAAGCGCCATTGATGAGAAGTGCTTTTAATGAGCGTGCCGCCCGTGTGCACATGCTGGGAAACTATTCATGGAAACACGCGTCTCCGTGGAACTCGGATCATATTAACTCATTAATCTCCGCGGGGCAGCGAAGCTATTCCTGGACAAATGTTGACGGAGAGAAATCTGCCAGTCTTCCTTCATCTCTTCATCCTGACCCAGTAAAACTTTTTTTTCCCGGAGAGGCTCAGGTGAGGCTCGTCCCCGTGTGCACGTCGGGGAAGGGCGTTTACAGATCACAGTTTTTCTAAAATATAGAATAAATAAAAAAATATATAAAAAATGTAATAAATAAATAAATACATTTAAAATATATATTAAAAAATTAAACAAATAAATACATTTAAAAGATTAATTTAAAATATACATTTAAAATATATATTAAAAAAAATATATATATATACATTTTAAATATAAATTTAAAATATATATTAAAAAATAAAATAAATACATTTTAAATATACATTTAAAATATATATTAAAAAAATTTAATAACCAAATAAATAAATAAATAGACAAGTAATCAGAATTTTGAAAAGATATAAAAGGACAAACACAGCAGGGAGCTGATTGGTCACAAAGTGAAATTTTTGGGGGAAAAAAGAGCAACAGGTTCAGAAAAGATTAACATATCCAACGAGGCCGGAATGATCTTTCAGCAAATTCTATGAATAAAAGTTGTGGGGAAACTTGCCTCGTGACAGATTCACCTTTGTGGACACGTTGAGCCACATTGAGCATTATTGTCTTCAACGTAAACATGATTCCATATCAAAACGATCCAAACTTGCTGAACTGAATCGAGTCATTTAACATCTTTTTTTTTTTTTATGTATTTTTTTTTTTTATTTTTTCACCGCGAGATAAATAAACTGTGAAACATAGCATAGGAGAGAAATATATCTAACCATAATAACTGAGGGTATATATATATATATATATATATATATATATATATATATATATATATATATATATATAATTAATTGTCCTTTACCTTCACCCACCAGCCGGCATTATTAAAACCATTGAAAAGTAAAGTTTAATCACTAATCATGTCACCAATTAGACATTTAGCAAGAGACAAAAGAGAGTGGAGAGACGATGGATGGATGGGATATTTTATGTACCACTACAAATAAAGGCATCTTTCATTTTGTGCATTGCACAGCAAAAACACATCAAAAGAAACTTTATTTTGAAGGTTAAAGACATTCATTGGGTGAGGGTGGCGTCCAGAACGATTCGTCTTCACCTTAAATATGTCAATTTATCACCAGATCCCCTCCTGAGGACTCAACCAACGTCTGAAATCCAACAAACGGTGGTTTGACGGTGACGTTTCACAGGGTCTCACTTGATTCTGCTGCTTTTTTAGAAGCTCAATAACAGTGAAGTCTCTCGCGTTTCCAGAATGTGGAAGAACCGTCTGTCCGCTTTGTCCAGATCTGTTTCGGATTTGTGAGATAATTGATGGGGGAACTGAATCACACCGTTCAGGGCTCGTTGCTCTGCTGCTTCGCCATATAAATGACATATTTTTTCTATTTTTTGTTCCCCCCCAATGTACACTTATTCATATCTCTCTGAGTGGGTGGGTGGGAGGTGGAGATCATGAGGGGTTACTGGGAAAATTCAATATAATCACCTCAATCATAATTTAGCACATATATTATTATAGGGGGGGTGAAAATCACATTATAAGTGAAGTAAAGTCACATTACATTGAATTAGAGTTGGTCGCTGTCCGGGGGGTGGGAACAGGCGGTTTTGCATTTTGAACTTTTAACTACCAGTTTGTCAAAACATTTCCCACAGTCCTGTCAGTGTTTTGTGTATCTTTCCATGCAGGCCGGACTTTTTAACTGCGAGTGGAAGATCTCAGTTCCTCTGCAGGTGGGGGATTACATCTGTGTACTTTGTTCCAGACGCAGCGACGTAAACCTATACCGCGGTTTCACACAAAAGTGGCGTCAGTTTTTTTTTTTTGACGGACACAATATCTCACAAACGGCTCCAACACATGCTCACGTTACACAAATGTCTTGTTCATGTGTTGCCACGGGTTGTTTTTCAATGAATGGACCAACCCTTTGTTTTGTGTGTTCTCGCACAAAATAGCAGTCGCTGCTGCTTTATCCAGAGCAGGACTGCGACGATTGACTGTCTGTCGTCTTGAATGATTAAAAAAACAACAAATGAAGGAAGATATTGAATCGGGAAGGTGAAAAAGAGACGGAAGCAGTTTCCACTGAGTCGACTGAACATGAAAACAATATTTCTAACGGTGACCAGTACAGTAAAATGTCCTCGTCCCTGTTGGGCCTCTGCTTCGCCACAAATAATTTTAATTATTATTTTAATTAACAATGTTTTTAAACCAGTTCGGGTCCCGAAACCCACTTTTTTGGTCTCGAAATCTGGAACATGAAGCGAATTAAAATAACTTTAAATTTCAAGACAAAGTTTTAAAAGCGTACAAGTAAAGATTTTGTTTAATTTTTGGACTGTATTCACGGTAGACTGGTCTTAATCTTAATATACGACACATCTCGTGAATTTGATGACTCTAGCTGTTATACAGGGAGGAAGAAAAGAAGGAAGTCGATCCACGACGGAGCAGCACGTCGGGCTGAAAATGAGATTTTAGAATGTGTGGCTCTTGAGGAACCTCCGTGGTTTGATCTCGTACAGTTTGCCAAATAGCTTTTTGCTAAAATCAAAACGTTTGGATTGAACAGTTTCCTTACTGCTGCACTCAAAACGGCTCTGAGGTAAAGAGTCTGAACAAGCGTCCCACGCTTCTGCGTGAATCTCTGACATTTAGAGACACGCAACCCTGACAACAACTCGCCAACTCTTCCTACGGGAGTGTGAGAGTGTGTGTGTGTGTGTGTGTGTGAGAGAGTGTGTGAAGCACAGGCAAAACACGTCACACAGAGGAAGCGCAGGCTGTGACTTGCAGAAGAATGAAAGATTAATCTGCTCTACTTTGAGGGTTATTTAGTCGTCAAGCTGTCTTCCTCCGCTTCCTTGTTAAACGCCCCCAGTTCTCACCTCCGGTCCAGTCCGGTCCGGTCCGGTCCAGTCCGGTCCGGTCCGGTCCGGCTGACTAGTGACTCTACTGGATGCCAAAGTGATGGTAGCGACACGAAGCCGAGCCTCCGACACGGGAGTCGTGATCTTCAGCCGGTAACAATCAAACATCGGCTGTTGGGGAAAACGTAACGCTTCGGACCGGAGGGAGTTTTAAGACCGGATCGGATCGGACCGCCGGGAAAATGTCACGCAATTACAACAGCTGCTGGTTCGGGGGCGCTCTCAACCCCCCCCCCCAAAAAAGAAAAAAAAAACACTGAGCAGAGAGGAAGTAAAGGAGAAACACGGCTCATTGATTGGTCCGGACTGAAACCGGAAGTCCCGCCGCTTTAGCCCATGATAGCGAGGCTAATTAGCTCGTGGCCAATAGGTAGCCACAAACAACCACGATATATAGTTTTTTTTAACCAGAAATCATTGAGTCTTCCTCACTATTTCTTCTTGCTTAGTTATTTTCAAACTTTTTCTTTCTGGTGTCTGATACTGAAACCGTAAGTCCCGCCGCTTTAGCCCATGATGGCTAGGCTAACTAGCTCGTGGCTAATAGGGAGCCACAAACCGGAACCAGAAATCAATGAGTTTTCCTCACTACTTCTTCCTGCTTAGTTATTTTCAAACTTTTTTTTTTTTCTGCGTCTACTTCCTCTGATTCGCACGGTTAGCTTTGTTTGTTTACTACCCAAAATGCATTGCGCGCTACGCCCTGCACCCAAAACACAAATCCACACGCATTTTTGCGGTCGCATTCATTCTCCTCCATCCTTCTATAGGAGGATTAATCCACAACCTTAACGAAACACATCACGCTGGATGTTTTTTGCTCCATTGGAACATAAGTGGGTAAAACACCTGAAGGCGCTTCCCGTCTGCGTGTCTCTGCTGTGATTAGTGTCACGTTTGCCGTCCACAGGTCGTAGCGAGGAGATAAAGAGGCTCGACGCTGGAACACATAATCATTACGCAGCTGCAGGTATGCGGCAGCCTGGCAGGTAGACAATACACCTGAGTGATGAGTTATGGCGAGCGAGAGAGGGAGAGAGAGAGAGAGAGAGAGAGACGGAAGAAGACTGGAACGTCAGACAAAAGACACGAGGTCAAAACAATCCACAGAGGCGGGCGAACGGCTTAGCGTCAGTCTGGACGCCGGTTTAAAGTAGGAACTCAACATTTCACATTTTAAAAAAAAGTTTCCTTTCTAAACCGATCAAGCGTTTTAAAACGCAGCTGCGGCTTCAACACCTTTCAGTTACACACATTTCATTATATCGTTATAATGCAAGATGTAATTTCAGGCCATTAAATGACATTGGAGTATTTCTAATCATCTTAAACAAATATATATATTTCTGCTCTTTTATCTGTCTTTTTATTTTATTGTTTCACATAATTAGCGCGGCTTCTCCAGCTTTTATTGGAGTCTATTGAGTTACCTTTAGTGTGAACTCTAAATGGTTTTTGTTTTCATTTTGTAATAAATAATCAGAGTCGATAAATAGAAACAGAAAAAGCATTTATTAATTTTAAGTTGAGTGAAGCCATTTTTGCCAGTGTACTATTACCCCCTATATATATTAACTAGCTACCTTGAGAATTTATTTAATTTTATTTCATTTCATCATTGTGCTTTGTAAAGGGTCAATTAATGCGCTCACGTCATGATTACTTAATCACAGTTTATAACAAGGCGGTGGCTGAGGAAGGACAAGACGATTAAGTTAAAAGGACTTAACAAGCACGACACTCTTATTAACCAGGACAGAGCTTCAGTTTGAGTTGATTAATTGTTAAGAACGTTATTGATCGTCTTCCTTCCTGAGCCTGAATGGTGGGAAAATTAAACTAACTGAGGACAAAATGTGGAAATATAAAATTAGATTACACACTGGAAAGGTTTGGGTAAGAAGTTAGTCTGGTGAGAGGAGCTCTCTCGGGATTGGTTGTTCACAATGAGCTGATGTTCAAAATGGAGTGATACAGGCACATTTATGGAAGTTATTTCATGAGGAAAAGAAAACTCTATCGACGTGATTAAAAAAACAAACAAAAAACTTTTGTCTGATTTGTAAAGTTAAAGATGTAAAGGAGGAGGAATAAAAAAGTTATGAATGTTGGTGCGCTCAAGTACGAGTGTGTGTGTGTGTGTGTGGGGAGTGTCTCCTTTAAAAAAAATATATATTCAGTTTCTTTGTCATTAAAATGTTTGTATGTCTAGAAAATAAATGAATAAATTAATGAATGAATAAATAAATACAATTAGAAATTTTAAATAAATAACATTAAAATTAAAAACAACAACTTTTTTTAATCCTCCTTTACATCTTTAACTTTTTTTAAATATTTGAGCGCACCACCATTCTGAACATATGAGTGTGTGTGGAGTGTGTTTCCTTTATTTATTTTTAATTAATTCCGTTTCTTTGTCATTTAAATATTTGTACATGTGTATGAAATAAATAAGTTAATAAATAAATAAATACGTTAATAAATACAATTATAAATTTAAAATAGGTAACACTAAAAATAAATTAAATGAATACATAAATAAATATAGAAATAAAGTTTTGTAAATAATGCAGTTTTGCTTCTGTATCTTTCCTCCAAATCCTTTCAGGGATTTGAATTATTTGAATTTAAATTTAATTAAACAAAGCTGCTCATTTAAAACCACAGTTTTTTTTTTTTTTTTCCCCCTCTGACCCAAATTTGGAAAACTGTTTTTTTTTTTTTTTTGTTTATTTTTTTCTTCTCGTCCTATTTGCTCTCAGCCGCTGGATGTTTGGTGTGTTTGTGACGTTTCTCACTCGGCAGCCTGATGCAGGACAAATTGTTCTCCTAACCCTGTTTGTGTCAGATAGTGTGTAAAGCTCGTCCTCGTGTGCGGCGGCGGGCCTTTGATGTTTTGATCTCACACACACACAAAGACACAAAGAAACACACACACTCACACACACACTCTATCTATTGAAATGATTAGCTGTTTTTCTGGGGGCGGCCTGTTATCTGCAGCTCTGGACGGACAGACGGGAGCTGGAAACGCTCCCCCCCCCCCAACCCCCCCCATCCATCTCTCTCGGCGCTGAGCTTGTTGTGAAAATATTTCACCTGAGAGAGAGAGAGAGAGAGAAAACAAGGTTATAAAAGAAAGGACAGTGGGACAACACTGCTTTGAAAGGGGAACCGATTCACCAGAAAGGAAAAAAATGACTGCAGTGGAGGAATTAGCTGGAATTGGGCGAGTGAGGAGAGAGAGAGCGAGAGAGAGAGAGAGAGTGGAGGGGAGGACAAAGTCTCCAAAACATGAAGGAGTGATGACACAGACGGACCCTGACGGAGCAGAATGATATCAGTGGAGGGAAGCGTCAGGTCGTTTCATCCCTCGCAGGGACACAAATGTCAAACCTGCAGGGAGGCGGAGGGGAAGGAGGCGGAGGAGGGGGAGGAGGGGAAGGAGGGGGAGGAGGGGAAGGAGGGGAAGGAGGTTTGAGATAAGTGGCGTGGCGGAGTGACGCGGCGGCGGCGAGGGGGAAAGGCCACGGGCAGATGAGGGCCGACGACACTCGTCTGGAATCGAACGTCGGAGGGCGACTTCCTGTCTGGTGAATTTTAAAGCTTCAGTCGGATTAGAATCCGTCGCCGTCGGAATGTTGATTTGTCCGCCTGCGTTCTTCTCGTTGTCGTCGCTTCACATCTCTGTTATTCTCCGAGAGTGTTGACATCCAGATTATAGAGCATCTTCCTCCTCCAACATCCAGATTATTGAGCATCTTCCTCCTCCAACATCAGATTGTAGAACATCATCCTCCTCCAACATCCAGATTATAGAGCATCTTTCTTCACATTATAGAGCATCTTCCTCCTATATTATCCAGATTATAGAGCATCTTCCTCCTCCAACACCCAGATTATAGAGGATCTTCCTCCTCCAACATCCAGATTTTAGAGCATCTTCCTCCTCCAACATCCAGATTTTAGGGCATCTTCCTCCTCCAACATCCAGATTTTAGAGCATCTTCCTCCTCCAACATCCAGATTATAGAGCATCTTCCTCTAAATCTGGATTACACCAGATAATAGAGCATCTTCTTTCACGTTATAGAGCATCTTCCTCCTACAACATCCAGATTATGGACTAGCTTCCTACTCTTCCGACTCTATAATCTGGACAATAGAGCATCTTCCTCCCACGGACTGACGTAGCCCCAGCTCGATTTTTCCGTGACGATGGCCGCCCGGCCCCAGCGGCGCCTGATGAACTTGTAAAACAAACACAGATCCACCGTTTGTCTTTGCGTCAGAGTGAAAACTGTGATTCCAGGGTGGAAAACGTTCGCCTCGCCTCGCCACCGACCGACATTGTTTCCAGGAGGACAAACAAGCGGATTCCTCTCCGCCGGTCGTTATAAAGCCATCGGGGGAGACCCGTGTTATGACATGAGCAGTCGTCTTCCTGCCTCCTGCGCGGCGGCGGCGGTGGGAACCGGGGAAATTGTGGCCGCTCAGCACTTCTGTCAGCGGAAAATAAAAGACACCATTGTTATGTCAATCAGTCTGGAATGAGGAATGAGGAGTGGGGGCCGCGTTTAGTGTGCGGCGAGTTAATATGCGGTTTCACAAATTTTTTTTTTTAAAAACATGACGACAGCGAGAACGGCGACAGACAGAGACGGACCCATCAGGAATATCAGGACGTCTCCAGGCGGTGTTTGTGATTGCCTGGCTTCCCCGTCACATGAGGTCGTCGCGCAGAACCGATGCAAATGGCCGAGGAAAAAAAAAAAACGAGTCGACGGTCCACCGTGACGTCACGTTTGCCTTCAGACGTGGAATCAGAATCAGTTTTTATGTATCATTCTTGTATTTGTTAATGTTTTGTTTTTATAGCTTTGTTGTAAAGCACTTTGGGTTCCATTGGGTTATTGTGAAGGGCTACAGCAGGGGTCGGCAACCTTTAATGCTCAAAGAGCCATTTGGTCCCGTTTTCCACTGAACACAACACCCAGAGAGCCGCACGCATTTTATTTTGACAGTCCCACAGGAAGACCATGCCAGGAGGGCACGACACACAAAACCTTCTTCACTGCTGGTTGACGACTTACAACTAATAAACTAAACAAGGCAACAAAAACACAATTATTACAGACACTAGAAACCAAACATAACCCTCAATAATTACATATTAAACAGGACAAACAGAAACTCCCATAATGCATTGCAGCTCTCAGCTCCTTTATCGCTACACATTATTAAAATGGAAGATAAATGTGGGAGATGTGGATTGTTAGAACCATGAGTGTGATGGTGTGTCTTTAATGTCCTGTAGTTGTGGAAGTCACTAGAATGTTCCGTCACTCTCAACAAGTCTGTAATGAACCTCCTGGAACTGTGGGCTTTTACTGTGAAAGGTACAGGAAGCTCCCAGTTGAGCCGCTGTCATGACCTGCAGCCGCAATTCTACGTTCTTCACGCCTTTATTGTTGTAATGACGTCACATCGCTGCTCGTTCACGACCCTACATTTTACCACTCTTTGCAGCGGGACTGGGGTCTGGGTGGCCTTGCCTCCTTACGTCCCTCTCTGGGTGGCCTTGCCTCCTTACGTCCCTCTCTGGCTGGCCTTGCCTCCTTACGTCCCTCCGGGATGAACTGCAGTGGGACGGAGGCTCAAAGAGCCGCGGGTTGCCGACCCCTGGGCTATACAAATGAAATGTGATTTGAAAACTGCGACTCCATACGTTCCTTGTCGTCTCCGCCCCAGAGGTGCGATCTGGTTAAACGTCGTATCCTTTAAAGCGGCTTAAACAACTGCTCGGTTGACGACCGGTCGTCCGGAGATGGGAAACCCTCCATCCTCTCGTTTCCCCGTCTCGTTCGCCCCCCCTTTTCTCTCCCTTCCAGACCGAAGCTCCAGATGGCCGGTCGACGAGGCGTCTGCCCGTCGTCATAACAGGGTTCTGATGAGGATAATAATGACGGTGGTGGTGAAGAACAGCTTGTGTCTGGCGGAGGACGTCTCTTCTGGCCGTCTGCAGGCATGGCCAGCAGATTCCCACTTCTTCTTCTTCTCTCTCTCATTAAAGATGACCAACGACACCGACGGATACGGATCTTTTTTATCAGACCCCCCCCCCCCCCCCCTCAGATTCCATCTCTAACGTGACATCATGTGGGAATCTTTAAAACAGCAGATGAAAAGAAACACTTGACAAAAAGCCACAGGCATATTTCCTGTTCTGGTCTGATTTACAGTATATCGTTATAACCGATTCACCGACACGTCAGGGAGACGGCAACATCATCGACATAGACTAAACAAGTCTGAGGATATTATCTTGTGAAAAGAAGGGAAGGGTTGTGTGTGAAGAAGGAAACAGGCTGAACGGGCCTCCGGGGCTGAAGCGCAGGTGCATCGTACCTGCAGGGGAGGAAATACGCCGTCGCACTCAAGCTGACAGGAAGGAAGGCAGTCGTACTGGATTCCCCCACATTGGACCATCTTCAGGTCGTGTTACAGACAGACAGCATTCCCTCAGAAGATATATATATATCTCATCTCTATATATATATATATATCTCTCTATATATATAGAGATGAGATATATATAAATATATATAGAGATATAGAGATATATATATATATATATATATATAGATGAGATATAGAGAGAGAAAGATATAGAGATATAGAGTGAGAGAGAGCGAGAACTAGAAAGCGAGTAGCTCTCTCTTTAGCTCTAGCTAGAGAGAGAGAGCGAGCGAGCGAGCGAGAGAGATAGAGAGATAGATAGATAATTCAGATGCCCAGCATCAACCAGCGTGTGCTATACATAAATTAAACACAGTACAGACCTTAAAAAGTGAAACAACAATAATAAATTAAAAAAAAAAAAAAAAAAAAAGCAATAGCGAGCTAAAATGTTCATTACATAGGTTTGTTCTACGCTCGTCTGGCCGGCGGGACAAACGACCTCCTGAACCTCCCGGCGCTGCAGCACACGGAGGACAGTCGGTCACTGCGGCGGATATTTATCCAACCACAAGAAATTAGACCGTCGATGCCTCTGGGTATAATAATTCTCCTCGTAGTCGACCTGAGAGCCCTACTCAGTGGTGACCTTTCCTCCAAGGCTGCTGAATCACACTCCATCAGAAGACTTTATCATCAAATTCAATAGAACCGGTTTTTAATTGCCTGATGCATGTAGATTATTATAGACTGCGTGATCGGTTTTTCTTAATCGCTTTGAAAACTATGGGAAATGCTCACTTGTGTCAATAGTTCCTCCTCCAGACGTTTACTGTAAACAACCAGGTGGAATGAGATCATGACTGCTCTTCGGTTCCTCTGCTCCCTCCGTCCGAAGGAGAAACTCAACACTTCACATATATTGTGAGCATATATGTTTTATTTGGACATAATAAAAAGATCTTTGTCAATCTGAACCACTTTAACATTTGATGAATACTGAGATTTGTCTTGTTGATGGTTTAGATGCGAGTCTAACTCATGACAGCTCATCTTAGCTCCTCATCTATCTTTGAGCCATTATTATTATGAAATTAGTTTTATTATCACATTATTTTTTTAGGTGCCAGCCTGTTGGTGTACTGAATAAATTATGAGTGCAGCAGATACACAAATAGCTGATATCTTGAAACATTAATATGACATAATATGATTACAGCTGTCAATCGATTAAAAAAAATAAACGGGAAAAAAACAATACCGAGTGGCAACGTTTGCCTCCTCGCCGCCGCCGCACCTGGGCGGCGGGAGGGAGGGGGGGGGGGGGGGTTTGACAGCACTCAAACAGCCAACAAAAGGCGCGAGACAATGCTCCGCTAACGTGCTCCTACAAGGCGCGAGCGGCGGTACAAGTGACGGCGACACGTCGGGGTCTTCGCCGAGATCATAGATGACAGCGACGCGTAATTGTTTCCCCTCGCCGGCCATGACAACACAAGGGGGGAGGGGGGAGGGGGGGAGGGAGGGAGGGGGGGGGGGTCGTACCTGCATTCAAGCAGGATTCCCACAACCTCTGCGTCACGGGGTCAAAAAAGTCTGAGAGCCTCGGAGCAGGCGGGTCGGGAGCTTAGGCGCTAATTCCAGCCTGCATTAGAAGCTATTAGTCTGACACTGGCTGGCGTTTCACAGCCGTGTGTCATCGTGCGGCGTCACGGTTTCCACACGTTTCAGGAACATGGGATGTTTTCGTGAAAGCCAAAAAAAAAAAAAAAAAAAAAAAAAAAAAGAGAACAGACCACCCACAAACCTGTATAGTCATCTCCAGCTTACACGTATTGTATAAACAGATTAGCTGAACAGTGGAGAGGCTACTTACAGTCTGTAATTAATAATGAGTGTCTGCAGGCGGGACGTGACTCAACAAACGGAGCTTTTCAACAACAAACTGCAACCAAGTAAAAAGATGATGTGGGATCAACTCAAACAAAGCCTCCCCCCCCGCCCCCCCCGCCACAAAAAAAAACAAACACGACTGCAGTGGCGCATCGAATTGTTTAACAACACAGTGGTTCTCATGATTGATGAGAACCACCGCCCCTTTAAGGACCGTAGATTAAATTTATAATATCTCAATTTGTTTGTATTCAAAGCCTTGAACATGACAAGAGTTAAATTCTCCCCCCCCCCCCCCCCAACTCACTGAACCCCTTCGTCCCCATGGATCCAACAGCATCTCTTAATGTGACGCAGCATTCGAGATCAACATTTCATAGAGAAATAAACGTCCTAACAATTGTCGAAAACTGTGTCCAAGGCTTTTTGCCCGATCCCGACTGTGTCAAAGTTCCATCAAGTACAAAAGGATTTTTTTTCTTTTTTTTCCTGAAATTCCTTTCGTTAAGACCTGGGAAAGTACACAGTGCTTTTATTGTGAAGGCCGTTGTATGACGTGAGAGAGAGAGAGTGTGTGTCTACCAGCTTTCTGGCCTCACCGAGTCAGCGGGTACCGCGCTATATTCAGCCTCTTTCAGCTGTTCTGGTCTTGTTCAACCAACACACACACACACACACACACACTGTTTGTACTTGTTAAACACGACTATATTTTGCCCAGATGAAAACAAAACGTCTGCTTTTAGCGCAGAGTCCCCGACGTGTGTGTGTTTGAAGGGTTACACGTCTCGCTTTAACTGCCACCCTCAGAAAAAACATACAAAAGTGATTTAGACATTAGTTTCCCAGGAACCTTGAAATACACCGGCTGTATATAGACGGAAACTGTGTGTGTGTGTGTGTGTGTGTGTGTGTGTGTGTGGTGGGGGGGGTCGCTGAAGATGAAATACTTGCGCCTCTATTTGAAGTCCTCCTCCTGGAGTGTGTGGGATAAAACAGTCGTGACCCAACTCTCTGATGTTAACGGGTGAATTGTCGGATTCCAAGTGACACTTTTCTGCTGCGCGCGGCTAAAAGTTAGTCCGCAAGACAAACGAGGCCGTCGCCAGGCGAGCTAAATCCTGTAAAAAGTATAAATTTAGAGTTTAAAATGCCCAACTACGGGCTGAAGTTTTATAGGAAGGAGGTGCCCTGAAGACAGCCCACACATTCGGCATTGCATTACCCAGGAAGACAAAAGGTAGTTCTTTGCAGGCTGGATGTGTGGTTTCACACGTACCTCAGGCCACACATGGAGTGGAAATGGAAAAGTTAGGTGAGAGACTGGATTTAATGTGCAGCACTGTTCCACTTGGTCCTGATGCATGTTTGATTTGATTTCATGCTCTGGACAGCTCATTTAAATTCAGGTCTGCCTCCTACAACTTGAGATTCCTGTGTAACCAAACAGCGACTGCAGATCTGAACACGACTGTGACAATACAAAACAGTTTTCGTCACTACGTCACCACTTCCTGTGCACAGATTGCCAAGTTTTAGTGGAATGATGCTTTTACTGTTTTTTCCACATTCGTGAATTTTTCCACTCTACAGGTTAAAGTAATTTCTGCTACTGAGGCAAGTGGCTTATTCTTCAAAGAAGTCATAATTTTTCCTTTTTAAAAAACATGTGTATTTTGTCTCGATTTGAAAGTGGCTGTTTGGCCTCGTCGGTCAAACCACAATCGCCCACAAGGGGGCGCACCCCAAATCGTCAAGACAAGCCGTTAATACCATAAACCCACACCCTGTTAAATATGACCGCTACTGGCTAACAACTAGCCGCTAACTTGACAAGCATAAACTTTGAACCGATTTGCAAACGTATTTCAGTATAAACCTCTGCGGCGTTGACATTTGCAGACGACTCCATGCTAATTTTTTATAAAAAAAAATGTGTGTAAGCAAAGGACTACTATGCTATCGCTACGCTATCGCCATGATTGACTGTCACTGCAGCCAAACATCGCCGAACATCTTCCATGGACGCTCACCAGAGGAAGTTAAAGTGTGAAAAAGTGCATTATTTGATTTCCTTTTGTAATAAATTTTAAGAATGTATTTAAAGGCAATTTAAGGGAGACTGGAGACGCGAGAATACCGGGCTGATGAATCCCATTTTATTTATTTGCATTAGCCTACAAGTACACAGGTGTGATAAACAAAACACTTCATCCACTGCAGCGTCCAATCAGTTATGAAGACGACGGCTCCAATTTGAATCCAAAATACAGGTTTGATTCAGTGTTTGGTTGGGATCGTGGATTCAAAACATTTAAACTCAGGATTAAGAAACAAAACCAGGTCCTCGGAGGGCATTAGAAGAAAATGTGGTTCAGTTCAGCCACAAATAAGTGTTAAAGTTGACAAAGTACATACGATTGCAGGGCCATGTGCACACGCTGGTGCAGTGGTTCGCAGCACTTTCACCTCACGGGGAGAAAATCCCCAGTTGGAGCTCGGTGGCCTGCATGTGCTCCCTATTGTGGTTCCTCCCTCCCACTGCTAATCCTAAATTGGATAAAGGGATATAAAAGATGGATGACGGAGTATCACATGCCGTGACCTGTACGCCGCTTCTTACCGCAGGTTTGTTTAATGTAAACAGACTCGTTCGTTTTCACCGTTGAAAAACACAAACGGCTGTTTAAAAAAAATTCCATTGCTCTTTTGGTTTGGTCATATTTGGCCGCTTTTAATAGTCTTTGGCATTATCGTGTCAGAATCCGAGAAATGTTGGGAGCAGAAACTAATAACTGGGTCGACGCCACGTTCAAAGCGGCAGATCTTGGAGGATCAATCCACGTCTATCAGGAGTCGTCCGACATAAGAAAGTGGAGCATCGTGCCTCAATGGGTCAGAGCCGTTTTGGCAGGATAAAAGACGTGTACTGTAATATTGACACATAATGATCGTATTGTGCATCGTGTGACCCTCAATGTTAGTTTAGCTCACCAACATACGTCAATCTGTTGAGGCACCAACAACATTTAAAGATCTGTTCAGAAGCTACATTTTTTAATATTCATGTACTGAAACATCAACGCCTTGGATTAAAGTTCTGAATTCATTTGTCCTACTTCTTCACTACCTGCTGTTCTGACAGGCCATCACTGCGTGACGTACATCTACAGATCCTCCCCAGTAAAGCAGTATTTTAGGCATTGGGTCTGTGGGACTGCCAGATGGTCGTCAAGACTGTCTTAAAGCACTGAATACCAACAAGCTCTCGGTCTTCCATTGTATCCAACCCTATGTGACTATAAGACTACCTCTTTTATATGGGTCAGAGCTGTTTTGGAAGGATAAAAGACATTTGTACTGTAACATTGACACATAATGATCACGTATTGTGCATCGTGTGACCGTCAATGTTAGTTTAGGTCACCAACATACGGCAATCTGTTGAGGCACCCACAACGTTTAAAGGTCTGTTCAGAATTCATTTGTCCTACTTCTTCAGTACCTGCTGTTCTGACAGACCATCGCTGCGTGACGTACATCCACAGAGGTCAGTTGTACAACACATTACTACCCCCCCGGTAAACCAGTATTTTAGGCATTGGGTCTATGGGACTGCCAGAAGGTATTCAATGCTTTAAGCCAGTCTTGACGACCAACAAGCTCTCGGTCTTCCATTGTGTCCAACCCTTTGTGACTATAAGACTACCTCTTTATTTTATCCCCCCCCCCCAAACACAGAGCGGTGGACAGTCCATTTTCCTTGAAAATGACTCAGAGAGAAGATTGGCGCTGCCATTTGTGGGACGACCGCCTCGCTCGACTCGGGCGCTTGAAAGCTTGACGCAATAAAAAAAAAAATGGGGCCTTTCAGTCTTGTACGGACAGTGACAACCAGTCCCTCATTCATCAAAAAAATAAGCATTTGGTTCCACAATTCCCCTTTGTGACACGTCAATTTCACACCAGAGAGTTTTTTTTTGTTTTGTTTTGTTCTCTTCAGATAGCGCTGCCCGCCTGAGCAAATGCAGTGTCACTGCGCTTGTTGTGGAGGTGACAGAAGATAGACTGATCATCAGTCTCGTATTCTCGCCCGCCTGTCGGTTCCTCCGCTGGCTCCAGTTTCCATGCAGTAAATAAGAACCCAAACAACGCAAGTGACTCCCCTCCTCCCACACACACACACACACACACACACACTCACTATGGCTGCCAGGAGGAGTTTCTTGCTTTTATTTTTTTGGGTACCTTCTCCTGTGATATATGCCGTCACTCCACCCTATCATTACCTCTGACTGTAATAGGCACCTCTGTTCCCAATCAAGTTCTTTTACTTTCTGGCGGAGAAAGAAAAGGGATTCTGTGGGAGCAGACACACTCTTATGTCTCGCGCACACACACACGCTGCAATGTCTGCCGGTGTCGTCGACTTTGGCTGCCGGCCTAGCTCGCCCAGATTGTTCACACAGCATTTCTACCGCTCGTAAAAAAAAAAAAAACAAGCCCCGACGGCTTTTCGCCAGAACGCTCACGTGCGGAGCTCGGTTTGCTTATCGTCCGCCGGGAGATGAAACAGTAAGGTGGTCCGTTTTTAAAATCGGTTGCCATTCCGATCCCCGATCGATGCAAACGGGAACAACGGACGTTTTTCCGCACGGAACGCAGGAATCAAGATTAAGCAGGAGCGACGCATCAAACCCGACAACACGTCTTGTTCTGCAGCCCAACGCGGTGGGACTCTCGTGTGTCGGTCCAACTTTCTGTTCCGCCCGCCTCCTCGCTCGCCAGGATTCTCAAGGTGTTGGGTGTGTTTTACATAAATCCCTTCATCTGCCTGCAGGGACTTCGCATTCGCGATTGAGAGCCGGTGTTGTTTGACGAACGCAGAGGGGGGGGAAAAAAAATACGAGCAGGCGGAGGGAATCGCAGGGGAGGGTTGAGGAAATGGGCGCCGACTCGCCCTGCGATCGCCCGTCAGTCCTCCCTCCCTCTCTCTCTCTCTCTCTCGGTTATCTTTGCCACTTTCAGGGCCGCTGTCAGACTCGCTCACATGCAGACGTCCGTCCTCACATGTTCCTAATAATTCCGTTCTACCATTACAAACGTTCCTTGCCGTCCTTACCGCGACCAGGTAATACCTTCGCCGACGTGACCTTCACCGGGCCGAGTTTCCGCCGAGCCGGATGGGAGTTAAAGTGAAGTGTCGGCCAGCGGGACAGTGAAATGAGCCGAATAGACTTTTGTTGACAGGAAGTGGTAATATTCAGTGGCAGCAGCATCGTTAGCGGTTAAATCAGCTTTTAATTTGACCTCCGTTAGGCCATCCAGCACGTTTTAACTAAACGTTCCACTGTGTGAACATGAGCCAACTTGATCTTTAAAAACTAGGAGATGGGAACTGATATCATCATCAGAGGGGTCTGTGGACGGAAGGGAAGTAGCATCTATGCTAGCCAACTCATAAACATAACCCTGTCTGTAATCACAGTGCATTTTTAATGTCACCTGTCACTTTATATTTCATTTGGAGTTCTTATTCTTCTGCCATTTCTACTTAGTTAAGGTTAGTGAAGAGTCTAAAAAAAAAAAGATAATTACGTACAATATTATATAGACTTATCCTATTGTATTTATTGCTCCGTGTGCTGCTCCTCTCCTGTTAAAGCTGCTGGAACTCCAATTTCCCTGAGAGAGTCATCCCAAGGGATTAATAAAGTCGATCTGAATCAGAATCATTTGGAAATGAAACCTGAGGTATGAACAGCAGACGACTCTTTAACGTTGCCACTGGGTTTGAGCTTCTCTTTGGCGCGGATCAAAAACGCGACATTCATTCACAGTTATCGCAAATGTTTCTGCACATTGGTTGCATTTCCTCCCTTTTGGTGAAAAAGTCGCCTTGTTGTGGTTCCTTCTCCTGAAATGTGATGGAACTTTTGAGCCCCTCGGGGTTCCGTGTTCCCTGCTGGCGGCGCTGGTGAATGACGTCACCGCGTAGCTTGCGCCAAGCTACAGAGTGTGCGGCGGCACCATTCGTGCACACTGCAAAAAAAAAAAAAATTATGGAAATGAAAGGCCTCCTCTTGAACGAGACCAATGGAGATAGTCTGTTGCCGTGGAGACGGTCCCTGCTCAGTTTCACACAGTGATGTAGCCACCTTGTTAGCATTCATATGAGCCAACGGCTATTCGTGCTAGCGAGGCTCACGCCGTTCCACAAACCAATGTGCCGTTGGCGAAGGTCTGCCGCTCTACCGAGTGTAGCTCTAGGTGCGTTTATTCGTTGTATTGATTCCAACGGTCTTGGAAATTCTGCAATGTTCTAAAGTTCTTACAAAATTAACAAAACCCAATCCTCAAAGTGTTCCTGGTTTGTTCTGCCAAGAAGAATCACGATGCAGAATTTAAAAAAAACAAACAAACTCCTTCGGCTGCTGCCTTCACTAACAAGTCCTTCAGTGTTTTTTTTCTCATCGTCAGATACAGTATTGATAATCAATACTGTTCAAGAAGGGGATTATACAGGACGTGAGGAGGGAATTCTCCTGGTGCTCCAGGACAGAGTTGATGCGTTGCAGAATGAAAGATAACCTTGAATTAATAATAGAACGGCCATTAAACCGGTGAGGACGTCGGGGTGTCGATGCAAAAAAGGCAAAAAATACTTTCACACGCAACAAAATAATAATTAAAAAAAAAACATATTTGATGGTGTGATATGAGCTTGGCTGTAACAGTGAGGGTAAGATGACCTTAAACTTGATATCTGTGAAATCAGATTTTTTTTGTCACAAGCACAAATGTGCACAATAGAAGACTGGAAGCTGCACGAAAAAAAAAAAAAAAAAAAATTAATCGAAAGATTTTCAGGGCAAAGTGAGAGGGACTGAAATGTGAGTTTCGAAATGTGCACGTCCATCTGTGTGTGTGTGTGTGTGTTCGCAGGAGAGAATCACTGAATGGAAGGAGCGTTTTGACCCATATTCCCCGGCTGCCTGCCTTATTGGCAAGGCGTGGATGTTACTGAAAAGAGCGTCGGGACTGAAAGCTGCGATTCAGCCACTGACACGCGATGGACGGAGAAAAGAGACGGCGGCGGCGGAGGAGGAGAACAACACATCATAATCAATACTGTCATATTGGCCCCCGTTCTTCATCTCGTCTCTCGGAGCTGCAGCCAAAGTGCCGCCGTCGTACGGCGTCGCTCTTCTGCGCTCAAATTGGCCCGGCTGTCTCATTTGGCGTGAACAGAAGCAAAAAAAAAAAAAAAGAAGAAGACGAGCGCTCAGTGGTCTTATTGATCGGTCGAACGTTTACTTTGCTATTTATTTATTTTTAAAATGACAATGTGGGAACGAGCCTCTTTACGGTCCTGCTAATTTCACTCCACTGTCAAAAGCAAGTTAAAAGACTTTGAAGGCCAGAATCTGGAGCGCAGATGTAGGCGTCACAATATGTTTTAGGGTTGTTGTATTTTTTTCCCCTCCTTCAGCTGCTACCATCTTGACTTCTATCTGACGTGGGTTTTACCAAACCAGAGGCTCGCTGGTTCTCTGTGCCATTAGGTGAGACACCGTCTGTACCAATACCACATTTTATTATTCACTCCTGTAAAAACACGTGGGGGAAAAATGAGTTGGAGAAGCGGAAGGAACCTATTGAACATGTGATCGTAAACACTTCAGCAGTCTGAAACAGCGGGGTGTAACCTTTCCCAATAAAAGAGCCATTTATTTTGTCTTTTGCCTCCAAATAAAATTCTTCTGGAGCAACAAAAAGTTCCATCGTTAAAAAAAAACGGCTTAAAAGAAAGCTATTAATGCAGTTTTGATGAAATACATTGAATACGTTTCATGACTACAATTTAGAATTTATTCCACTGTTAAAGCTTCTGTAATCATTTTTAACCTTTTTAACCCGTTTATGCTGGTTTGGTTGTTTTGATCTGTTCTTCCTGTCCATTCTTGTAAGTTTAAAACATTTTTGGCCATTTTTTTAGCACCTTAAACAAAAAAAAGGCAATTTTAGCTTATAAAATTTTTTTTTGTAAAAAAAAAACATTTCATGGATGAATGTTAGCAGGTTCTAGACTTTAAGCAGCAATTTTAACAGTTGTGAATTTAGCAGTTTTTAGCTTTTTTTTAGTCACAATTTTAACAGTTTTTAGTCATTTTTAAGTAAACGCAACAGTTTGTAGCTTTTTTTAATATAAAATGTTTTACTTGTTGCCTTTTTTAATACCAATTTTAACCATTTCAGGTTTAAGAGATATTTGACGTTTTTAGCTATTTGAGTCTTGCTTTAAATTAGCAAGATATTAAAATTGAAAAATAATAACACAATGGGATGAACATTGTTCTACATATAATTTTCAGACAGAGTCTGGGAGCCGATACAGAGGAGCTAAAGAGCCACATGCTCTAAACTAGTGATTATTCCATAAACTAATGACTAAAAAAAGTGTGTCTTGGCTCAAAAAAGGTTGAAAAACTGGTCTGCAGTTGAGACCGAACCACGATGTCGAGAGATCTGCGCCGCCGCCGCTCGCCCGCCTTTACCCAGCATGCCTCAGGACGGGCCGCATGCCATCCCCCACATGTGTATTTACCCATTCTGCATGTCTGAACATCCGTGTTACGAGCGCGGCCACTTTCCTCCTCGTGTTTATTGAAAGTGAAACGCGAGTCGCTCGCCGCACTTTTCCCCCGGCCGACGTTTGCCCGCCGCCTGTCCCGCTGATGTTTACCTCCACGTCGGCAGTGGATATTTGTCTTGCCGGCCTCGGTAAACAGTAGCACTCTTGTATATTATGTCCCATGGTCGCTGTATTTTCCCCCAATCGTGACCTCAAGCCTGGGAAATTGCAAAGGGTAGATCGAGTGACAAGCGGACGGATACGGTTGGTGACATTTGCGCCGTCTCATGCGATGTTCTGACCTTCCCCCGGGTGAAACGCTCTTATCTCGGTGGACACTGTGTCCAAACTAAACGTTGATGGAAGAGCCTGTATTGTTGTGTGCTGTGACGGGGGGGGGGCTCAGGTTCATTTTCTGTGAGAGCACTCCCATTTGGCGGGACAAAAAAAAGAAGTCTTACCGGGGAAGATTTGTGGGTTTTTATTGATAAACTGAGTTTGCACCAAAGTGTATGAATCAAACGGGATCTAGAATCAGGCTCAAAAGGGTATTTGCAGTATTTCAAGTTGCTCTCGGGAGCCCAGCGACTTCAAGATCCAACGTTTCTCCGCTAAAAGTAAAGCCACTTTAGTGAATTTTCTCACGCCAACGTCTGGTTTGCAGCTCTAAAGCATAATAATTTCAATATTCAGTCAAAGACTAAAGGAATAAGCCCATTAAAATGGCATTAGTTGTAACTATAGTGCTCCCATGAAGGTGACTAGTTACTGTAACGGCTCCCTGAAGCCAGAACAACATGTCGTATATATATATATATATATATATATATATATATACATACACCGAATATTTATGTGAATCAAATTCTGACATGTTGTATTGTGTCATATTTGATCACATTATCCATCCATCTTTGTTCACGGTGGCAGTACGGAACTTCAACTGGCTATTATTTGATTTAAATTCATATTTTTTTAATTTCTTTAATTTAGCAGTTTTGAGCTTTTTCAACCTATTTTTTTCCAGGTTAGCCGCAAGATAGGTCTAAATTAAATTAAAATAATTAAATTCATATTTGTTATATTTATTTAGATTTATCTAACCTGGAAAAAATTGGTTGAAATCACTTAAAACATGACAAAATGCCTCAAATCAGTACCAAAAAAGGAAAAACATGCAAACATTTCTAAAAGTGTGAAAATAACTTCAATGATTTAAAAAAAGAAAAAAAATTAAAATAGTTTAAACAGCAGAAGAAAATAAAGTAGTCCAGAATAAATAAATAAAAACAAAAACCTGTCAAATAGCTTCACTTGAACAGGTAAATGAGGAAAAATACAAATAAAATGGCAAAAAGAGTCGACAGTGAAAACTGTAAAAAAACAAAACAGCTAGCTAAAGTGGCTAATACAGATAAAACGACTGCAATTGCAGCTCCAAAAAAAACAAAAAATTTGGTAGAAGGAAATCCTTCACTATTTTGGTCGTCTGGAGTTTAAACGCCAAACGTCGCAGCAGCGTTACTGTAATCGATTACTTCCTACAGCATCCCTACGCGACGGTTTTGTGTTCAGCGACTTCATGAAATCCACAATCAGCCACAGCTTTTGTTCGCCTCGGGGGTGTTCAGTCACATGATCCACAGGAAGAAGCAAAAAAACCAAACAAACATTAAATCCACGACAGTCATAAGTTCGGGGTCAGCAGCTTCAAATCCACACCGTCAACAGAAACGAGGTTTTAAAAGCGTCGGTGGAAAAACAGATCGGCTCCGAAGAAGAGTGTAATTACCCCTCACGTGTTTTTATATTCCCACTCCGTGTGTGTTTCAGCCCCGATAAGGACTTCCTCCTCCCTGCGAGAACTCTTAATTTATTCCAACCCTACGGAGATTAAACTAACTCTTCACAATCACCAGGGGATCCCGTCCCTGAACCCTACCTTTTCCTCTCAAGGTGCTAATTACTCCCCTGTAATGAAAGTAATCAGCGCTTGAAGTGATGCAGCATGGGGAGTTGCTCCTTGCCGTGATTGCCGGTATCGTCCTTTCGCATCTTGCAGACTCTCGGCTAACGGGAAAGAGGCGGCTCCCCCCGGCGCTATCGGCTACAGGAAGGAGCCCATCTTAACTATCGATGAGTCCGAGTAGGACGGCGGTAGCGTGTTCGTCTGCAAAGTTCGTTTTTTTTATTTTTTTTTTTAATCATCGTTTGTGACCTCAAACTGTCGCCGCTGTTTTTGTAATCAAACCACACACACACTCTCGTGGACAGACTGGATCGTTGCTATGGCGACTGTCAAAATAAAAAGTCCCGGGTCAAACTTTGTTCTGATTGTCCATCGACTGAGCATGTGCAGAACTATCTAATACATCCGCTGTGTCTCAGCGCAGTAGCAGTACCGTCATTTCTGGAGTATTGAGCATTCCTGCATGGAAATAAAGAGAAGGTCGGAGTTACGTGATGCACCTGAACGCATCATGTAATCAACATCAACCCATGTATTGGCGGCATGAAGCTTGTTAACCTGTAAAAAATTATTTAATTACTTGCGTCATTATTTAAGCCACAGGGTTCTATAGAAAATTGTGTGAAAAAAAACGTATTTTCTGGAAATTATGGTAATTTCGTCGCAGCGTTTTCGAAAAGTTGTACCGGGCCTGAATCGGTTCACCGTTTCCTGTTCTAGGTTTTAAACGACACTCTCACTCTGAATATTTCGAGCTTACAAAAGGAATTTTTCAAAAAACACTCAATCCATTGATCAATGAAGTTTTATTATTGTATTGAGTTTAATACTGACCGTCGTCTCATGAGCCTGTTTTTTGTAATTAAACCACACACACACGGACATTCTAGTCTCATCGTTATTACGGCAACTGTCAAAATAAAAGTCACGGGAGAATATGGACTGGGAGTCAAACTTTGTTCTGATTGTCCATCTACTGAGCATGTGCAGAACTATCTAATACATCCGCTGTGTCTCAGCGCAGTAGCAGTACCGTAATTTCTGGAGTATTGAGCATTCCTGCATGGAAATAAAGAGAAGGTCGGAGTTACGTGATGCACCTGAACGCATCGTGTAATCAACATCAACCCATGTATTGGCGGCATGAAGCTTGTTAACCTGTAAAAAAATGATCAATTAGCTGCGTGATTATTTTCTGCGTGTTTATCCCTGCAAAGAGCAGGAAGCATGTTCGTCTGCAACGTTCCTTTTTTGTTGTTTTTTTAAAAAAATCATCGTTTGTGACCTCAAACTGTCGCCGTTGCATTTTCTCTGAGGTTTTAGCTTCAGGGCTGAAAACAAATCGAGCTTCAACTGTCAAGAGGGAAGAGTTGAAGTCGAGAAAACGCTCGTTTGGGTAAGAAAATGCTTCCATACGCCTCCAGAAAAAGTAAAAAGTAGTTTTTTTTCCCCTCTTGCTGGATGTGTTCAAAGCGTCAGGCTCATGAGACGACGGTCAGTATTAAACTCAACACAATAATAAAACTTCATTGCTCGATGGGTTGAGTGTTTTTTGAAAAATGTCTTTTATAAGCTCGAAATATTCAGAGTTAGAGTGTCGTTTAAAACCTAGAACAGGAAATGGTGAACGGATTCAGGCCCGGTGCAACTTTTCGAAAACGCTGCGACGAAATTAGCATAATTTCCGGGAAATACGACGATGCTTTTAACCTGTGGCTTAAATAATGACGCAACCAATTAAATACATTTTTTTTTACAGGTTAACAAGCTTCATGCCGCCAATACATGGGTTGATGTTGGTTACATGATGCGTTCAGGTGCATCACGTAACTCCGACCTCTTTATTTCCATGCAGGAATGCTCAATACTCCAGAAATGACGGTACTGCTACTGCGCTGAGACACAGCGGATGTAGTAGATAATTCTGCACATGCTCAGTTGATGGACAATCAGAACAAAGTTTGACTTCCAGTCCATATTCTCCCGGGACTTTTATTTTGACAGTCGCCGTAATAACGATCCAGTCTGTCCACTAGAATGTCCGTGTGTGTCTGTGTGTGTGTGTGTGTGGTCTGGCTACAAAAAACAAACAACTGCTTGCAATCTACTTTCAAAATGTTGCGGTGTGAAGGCAGTTGAACTGGTCATGTAAATAAATAATAATAATAATAAATATCATTCTAATTGGAGGACTTCTCATTCAGATCTTCAAATCAGATTGAAATGAATCATGATCACCGTGTTGAAGACGAGTCTTTCAATGGAATCAGCTGAGACACATTACCAACACACTTTTTACATTTTTTTTACTCTTATTTAAAAAACAAACAAACAAAAAAAACCACCTTTGATTTGCAATAACAGGACAGTGAAGCCCAACAGTGACCCACACATCCACTCACAAAAGCAGGAAGCAGTTTTTTCCAAGTCCTACTCTGGTTTTGTTTGAAATATGCCGATTTTATATTGAAAGTCTCAGTGCAGGAAAGGCTTTGGGGTACCCCATGTAATCTCTGGCGACAAGCCAAAGGGGTCCCAGACCCCTTAAGTTGTCAGTAACATTTAACCAAGAAGCCAATGAGACATCAGATGTTCTAATGAGAACGTGTGTCATGATTCAGAGGAAACAAGTAGAGAAAGTTAACATTTCCTATTGAGGGCAGCAACTTGTGTTTCCAGTCAGACTAATGAGGCAATTCCATCCCTAAAATCTTCCTCGTGCAGTTTATTATTATTTTTTTTTTCCACCTTTGTGTATTTGAGCGGCGGTTTCTGGACGGTGGACGTGTGCGGGACATCTGAGCGTCTCCAACGACAGACTGCAGTACGCGGACGTGGTCATTAAAGGTGTTTGATCTGATGCGCGGTGATCCGACAACTCGGGCTCCCGCCGGGTTTAACGACTGGGTGTTGGCTGATTGCAAACTGAAGTTTGCGCCTCGCGTTGCGTTTAGTCTCCCTGCCAGTTTGACCGAGAGACGACTTGTGTTTCTGACTGGCTGGGAAAAGGAGACGGAACTGGAGGCTCGGCGATTCCGTAGCGTACTTCTGCGGCTCGCGCTCTTTTTTAAATTTTTTTTATTGATATGGGTCATACTGAGGGGACTTTCACATTCGGATAGTGCGACTCTGTTCACGCCTTCATTTGGTTCGGCTGGAAAATGTTACGCAATAACAGCAGCTTCTGATTTGAGGGCGCTGTTGTGCAAAGAAAAAGAAAAAAACTGCGAAAGAAATTTCCAATACAAACCGAAAGGGATTCACTTCAAGCAGATCAAAGGGGATCAGGATCTGTTGCCATGGAGACGCTTCCTGCTTCACACAAGTGCTGTAGCTCCCCGTTCTACCTCTAGCTAAATGCTACCATGCTACCAATGCTAACTCAGGGGTCTGCACTGTACCGAGTGTCATTTTCACCACAGGAAGTCAAAAAGACAAATACAGACGCCTCACATTAATATTTACAGTCATTTGCTTCTTTTTCAAGTAAAATCCAGGATGAATAAATCCGTGAAGCCTCACTGGAACACAATTCATCTTAAGGGCTCCACTTGGGAATAATTAAGGATTTAATTAAATTATTCTCAAGTGGCCACAACACATTTCCATCATGGGGCATGAAACAGTGTCTATTGTAAGACTGACGAGTTCTGGAACACGTTTCTGTTAAACATTGATTAATAATCCCAAAAAACAGACTTTTTAGTTAAAATGACACCCGATAAACACTCCAGGTTGGTTTTATCGATCAGTAAAGTGAAGTGTGATTGGACGATTAATACTACGCATTTAATTCTTGGGATTTCCTCCACAGTTCACACAGTGCAGCTCGAATTATCCCGTCGCTGTGAAACAGCTTCCAGTTCCGTAAAGACTAATGACCGGCGGTTCACGTGATTGATTCATACACTGAATAGATTCTATACTGTTTTTTCTGCCACGTCAGAGAAAAGTTGAAAACAAAAATTATAACCACGATATCCGTGTCACTTTTTTCCAGGTTACTTCAACTTCTGCTGCCTTCTAGTTAAAAAAAAATAGTGTACATTTGTTAAAAGTTTGCTAAATTAAAAAAAGGGAACACTTTGTAAAACCCTGGCTCCCTGTTTTTATTTTAAATTCTGGTTTACAGTGAAAACGGTTTCCCCGACGGTGATCACACGTTTGTTTTGAATTACAAACATTCTAAATGATCCTTTTTCTCCATTACTGTACAAAAACATCTTAACTTGTGTTGTTGATCGCCGTTTGTCTATATGATGTTATACCTGTCAAACCCCACTGTTCTCAATAAGTCTTTAAAAAAAAAGACTCCCAACTGAGAACTTCATTAATTACATTATATGTCCTGCACTGCTTGAACAGACCTTAATATTTACTGTCGAATCCCACCAGGACACACACGTGTATATATGTGTGTGTGTGTGTGTGTGTGTGTTGACACGTCCTGTCTGCAGCAGCTGACAGACAGGCGGCGAGAGGCCGACAGTCCAAAACACTTTAAAAGCCCAGATAGATTACAAGATAAGGGAACGGCTACATGGAGGAAATGCCGTCACCGCGGGGTTCCTTTCATCCTTTCATCCGTCCACACGTCTCTCGTCTCTCTTTCGAAAACTTTCCCGTTCGCAGGAGGAGCTCGGTTCGAGCCCACGAACCCTTTTCACGCCGCGATTATTCGCCGATCGGACAAATTTGTTTCCGCTTGACGAGCAAAGTGTCGCCTCAGTGGAATAAGTTCATTATTTGTAAAATATAAATCACCTGGGATGAATAGTAATGTTTTTTTTACACATAAAAGACACACAGTTCCTTTGAAGTATTAACTTGGACTGTTACTATTGTGGTGAAGAGACGTTTGTATATATAGATTTATATACATACACGTACAAATGTTTGCTTGGCCTCGTTTCTGGAATTGTCCAGTGTTAAAAAGATCTCTAGACGTTATTATGATCTCCATTTGCAGACCACACGCAGGTTTGTGTGTATATTTTAGGCTCACGCCGGATATTTACGATCTGTATAAACTCCTCAGGTCGTCTGTTCCTTTCATCCTCCACACCTCAGTGACAGTCTCTCTCTTTTTCCCATTCCCTATATTTTCAATCCAAACTTTAACTATTAATCGCCTTTCACTCTCCAGTCTTTGTTGGATTTTTTTTTTTTTTTACGGGTTTTTTCTTCACATACCCCTTTTTTTTTTTTTTTTTAATTCATTACATAAAGCACTTCGACGGGAGACTCTTTGTGTTGCGGCGGGAAAAAAAAAAGAAAAAAGCGTGTGAAAGGAGCCGGGAGGCGGAGGACAAAGGGCCTTCAGGTGGCGGCGCTGAATGGAGGAACGTTTCACCTGCGTTTTGACGGATGAATACTTCAGCGCGTGGAGAGAGGTGGTTCACCGCTCCGTCCTCACTCCTCACTCCTCACTCCTCACTTCAGAGGATAATGGCGGCGGCGTGTTTAGTTCAAGGTGCAAACTATAAATGCGAGGTGTGGAGGAAGTGGTCCGGTTGTGGGAGCGCCGTGACTTATTCATCGCTCCTCCACACCTTTTCCTGGACGGGCGACGGCCTAATGCACCGGCCGCGTCCCACCTTACTCCCCCCCCCTCCTTCTAAAACATACATTCACGAGCTTGAACTATAGCATCACGGCTAATTGAGGATTCTTGTTCGCCATAAGTGTGGATTTTGTTTTGTTTTTTCTGACAGACTGATGATAAATTTCATTTTATTATTTATTTCATTCATTTAAAACGACGCAACAGCAGCATTTCATATGAATGAAAAGGAGCAGAAAGAAGTAAAACTTGTAATGTTCTGCCCCTCATCAACACTAAATCATTTACAGTTCCAGTTCAATCACGTGCAGCGTCTTTTTCCAACACATCGAACTCAAAATAAATCAATAAGGTTGATCTGCTCCTCCGCAGTGTCGTATTTCTGTAACATTGATAATTTAACAAGTTTCTTAAACACATCAATGGATTTAGAAGTTTCAGTTTTACAATCAAGACCGACTCCTTCCATTGAGGTACATTTTTCCATTACGGCCGATTGAAACCTGGGTTTTGTAAAAAACCTCAGTTCCTTTCAGTATATATCTACTTTTCCTCTTGGCCAATCTGTTTTGCACTTTGTTCGGTAAAACCCTAACATGGATTTTAGAAGGTTCTACTCCAGTAAATCTTTAAATTTCAGTGTTTTTTTAGTTGTATAAATAAAGGATTAGTATGGTCTCTGGAACCACTTCCACTAGCGACTCTAATCGCTCTAAAGAAGTCCAGTTCTTCACTTCCTCAATCAAAACCATAAAATATATATATATCAGAGGTCCTTGGATTTGATCAAGTAAAATAGTGCTTCAATCTGTTTGTTTATTTCAGCGTGGTGGATATTATTGGTTTTATTTTATTTTTTTAATTAAAAACAACATTTTTAAATACATTACAGTCATTCCAATGCGATTTTATAGAGGAAATTGAAAAGCCCAATAGATCCACATGTGGAAAGGAAAAACTTCTTTGCACAAACCAGCGCAGATTTTTAACATTTTCAACAAATTAGAATTTTATTTTAGGACCTCATTTGGCCTCTTGAAGTTGGTCTTCCTTGTACAGTTGCCCTTCCAAAATAAGAGCTTTGATAAAGTATACAACTGGATTCCCCCCCCCCTATATTCTAAACGCCTGCACTTGGATGATGTCGTTTATTGAAGCAACACATGGATTTGCAGCAGCACAACTTTTAAACTTTAGATTAATTCCGTCATAATTTTTCCCGTATGAAAACGTGACGTTGTGCACAAAACTACAAATGGGAACAAATTAATCCTGCAGGTTTAACCCAACACAATGTGTGACTTGCATGTTTACCAAGAGAGAGAGAGAGAGTGTTTGATGAGATTCTCAGCCGGTTACACTTGTGGACTTTCCCATGAGGTAATTTTGCAAAGTAAACCACTTTAAGGTTATTTTTAATCTGTTCGGTTGGACTTATGGCGGGAAGCTTTAAACTCCCAATATCACATTTATTTATTTTTATTATCGTTACGACCCGGCTCTGCTAGGAGGAATCGTTCTCAGGTTTCCAATAATCAAAAGGAGACAACAACAACGGAAGGCAAAACAGGTAATGCTCAATACTCACTATACAAGGATTTATTTAATACAAGAAAAAGGAAGCTTTTCCTCTAGAAGGCCATTAACTAAAAAGGTTCAAACATACATTTACTCCACACTCGGGGTAAAATGCAAACAAACAAAACACAGAATTAACTCAAAACAGAACAGCTGGTACCTTCACCAAACTGTTGGACCGAGGTTCAGTTTAACTCAAATTCACACTCTCAAATATCAGAGTGGAGCCGAACTCAACAAATCACATGAACCAGTCCAAACACACACCAAACGTTCTCTGGGCAGACCGTGCAGACACTTTCCACATCAGCCGCCATGCGCCGTCTGCTGGAGTTGTTTAAATGGCCTCAGCTGGTGGGCGGAGCTCAGCCAATCAGCAGTCATCAGAGCCAATCAGAGAGCTCCACATCAGCAGGAGGAGGAGGAGGAAGTAGGTGAGGGAACCTCCTGTCAAACCAAACACACAGAGGTGCAGGTGAGGCCAATCAGCCCCTAACAAGGGTCAGGTGCGCAGACTTGCCGGGCGACGGTAGGGCTCGTAGGGAAACCCTCCCAGATTTACTGCCTGGAATCATATATATATATATATATATATAAATAAGATAAGATAAGCCTTTATTGATCTCACAGTGGAGAAATTTACTCGTAACGTTCAGCTCTTAAGGACTCATGAGGAAAGGAAAGACAAGGAATGTGCAAACAGTAAGAATAGAGGCATCTTATATACACTGACTATCAAATAGGACTAAAAATAAGATTAAAAAATCACAAACTATAATAAAGTATAATAAGTTCTAAAGCAAAATATACAGTAGGATGAGATACAAGGAAAATAAACTATGATGGGGGAGGGGCGGCAAAGTGTAGGATAAGCACAATAAACATACTATAGTAAAAACAGTATTTAATATATATATATATATATATGTATACACACTGTGCAATACTGTCTTTGGGAATATGCAATAATCCCAAAGACATATAAGACATGATACATTT